>NW_017729018.1:3838841-3840223 GCF_001723915.1 Gavialis gangeticus | reverse complement strand
GGGGGGGGGGGGGGGGGGGGGGGGGGGGGGGGGGGGGGGGGGGGCTGCTGATGCTTTCACCTGGCTGAACTATTGTGGACAGCCCCGATCAAGATGCAGCAAACACATCAAGGCAATTTCCTACCAACAACATTATACCAGCTGCCACAAATCACAGCAGCTCTGTCGGCAGAGCCGTATCCAGATGTGGGATCTTTTCACATTTCTAGCTGGCCCGACCAGGCTGCCAGAACTCTGCATGTGGACTAAGCCTGTCTCTCTGAGGGTGACGATGCTGCAAACAAAGATGTGCTCTAGCTTCCCTAGCTGGAATTAGAACAGCAGCAAGGACAAAACAGTTCATTACTTGAGTTAGCAACCCGGGTTCAACCCCAAGCAACTGCCTTCAGTTAAAACCTGTGTCTTCATCACTGCTCTAACCTGGGTTACCCAACCTGCATAAAGAACATGGCTTTTTACAGTGTGAGCAAACCCCAGTACTTAGTGTAGTATGAACCTGATCTAATGAACCACCTTGGAGACTAGCCAGTTTCACTATCCCTGATTTACAGATGCAAAAATTGAGACACAGAGACACTGGGGCTAACATTTTTCAAAGGTCACCACTGACAGAGGCGCTTGTGACATCTGGATTGATTATTCCAGAAGTGCTGAGTCTGCACAATTCCTAGTCAACTCCTCGCAGGCTTCACAAGTTGGGCATGTAAATAGCTCTTCACTCGACAAAGATTGCCTTACACGACCTGTCCGAGTCAAAGAGTAGGCAAGTAGCATAGCTACATGCGCAGCTGCGAGGCTGCATCATCCACCATAGGTTGTGGCGGAAAACCTGCATTTCCAGCGGAGGGAGTGGGGGTGTTCAACCCACTGTCTCCTTGGGAAGTTAAACTGAAGGCGATATGATGAGCTCGGACAAAATTATCTTTGGGGCAAAAGAGAGTTTTTAAAGTCTTTTTTGCATATTTCAATATTTAGATATTTAGAAACTGGGGCAGGCAGGACCAGCCCGGGATCAGAAAAGCAGGGCTCCTACACAGACCAACAGCCGAGTCTCCCCAGTGGGATGACACCCAGCCACCTCACAAGGCCCGTTTCTCCCCCTAGGTTTTAACGCTGAATCTTGACACGCGCAGCGCGGGCCGCAAAGATATTACAGCCCCGCCAGCAACTCTCCCAACACCTCCCGGGAGCACCCCAGGTGCACCCCTCTGCAGAGGTCCTCCCTCCACCTCGGGGCCTACCTAGGCCCCGTCTGCCGTCCATCCAGTCCCGGGACCGCCTCGCCAGGCTGGCAAGTTCCTGACCAGAAGGGAGGCTCTGGCCAAGGGGCTGCTTTCCTCCCCTGGGCAGAGTCCAGGGCCCTGTGCCCCTGCCCCCCTCGG
>NW_017729018.1:3838337-3838705 GCF_001723915.1 Gavialis gangeticus | reverse complement strand
CGGCGGGGCCGGGACCGGGGAGCGGGGTGGGGGAGGCGGCCCCCAAGTCCCGCTCACACCGCTTGTGTCTGCAGCCGCCAAGGCGAAGGCCAAGGCGAAGGGGGCGGTGCAGGAGCCCCTGCAGGGCCCGGAGGTGTGCACGGACCCCGCCGTGCTGGCCACGCACGCCGTGGGCGTCAACTACCGCAAGGAGGGCCCCGAGGTGGCGCTGAAGGACGACGCGGACTACCCCGAGTGGTGCGTGGCCGGGCCCGCGGCCCACGCGCGCCCCCCCCTGTGCAGCGGGAGCCTGGTGCCAGCTCCCCTGCCCGGGAGCGCCGGCGTCAGGACGACGAGCGGGTCCGGCAGCCCCCTGATCGGCTGGGCCG
>NW_017729018.1:3832742-3833337 GCF_001723915.1 Gavialis gangeticus | reverse complement strand
GCGCAGCGCGGGCCGCAAAGATATTACAGCCCCGCCAGCAACTCTCCCAACACCTCCCGGGAGCACCCCAGGTGCACCCCTCTGCAGAGGTCCTCCCTCCACCTCGGGGCCTACCTAGGCCCCGTCTGCCGTCCATCCAGTCCCGGGACCGCCTCGCCAGGCTGGCAAGTTCCTGACCAGAAGGGAGGCTCTGGCCAAGGGGCTGCTTTCCTCCCCTGGGCAGAGTCCAGGGCCCTGTGCCCCTGCCCCCCTCGGGGCGCTCGCTTTGCTCCCACCCTGTCCGGTCCGAGCGGTCAGTGCTCACCACGGGGCGGTCCCGGGCCCTGGTCACACGCGGGCTGTCAGCGGCCCGTCCCCGCTGCAGCCGAGCCGGGACCTACTGCAGCACCGGCCCGGGCCGGCCCCGCGCGCGGGGCACCATGGGGGTTGTAGTCCGAGGGCCATGGCGGTTCTGGCGCGGGGCATCACGGGGGCTGTAGTCCGGGGGCCATGGCGGCGCTGGCGCGGGCCGCGTGGGTGCGGGTGGGCGCCGTGTGCAGGGTCCCCGCCAGCGGCTACGCCAAGAAGGCGGGGGGTGAGCGCGGGGGGCGGCGGG
>NW_017729018.1:3826430-3832130 GCF_001723915.1 Gavialis gangeticus | reverse complement strand
CCTTAAGACTAAAGGCTCAATCATGGAAGGTGCTGAGCAGCCCGAATAGCGCGAGTCACTGCCCGGTCACGGCGGGGCGTGGGGCACGGTGGAGCCCGCGGGCGCAGCTGGGGAGTTGGGCCCAGGCCCAGCGCTAATGTGTTCCCTCTCCGCCCGCGGTGTTTGGCTCCCAGGCTGTTCCAGATGTACGTCGGCCCGCCCAAGAAGCTGGAGGAGCTGGACCCTGAGACGCGCGAGTACTGGAGGCTCCTGCGGAAGCTGAACACCCAGCACCAAAACAAGCTGAGGAAGAACAGGAAATTCTAGGGAGGGGGCCGCGTCCAGACGCCTCCTGCGCCCTCCTGCCGGGGCAGGAGGATGTACAGGGCTCCAGGAGAAGAACTGGACTTTGCCCTAAATGACAGGAGACAGGAGCAGCTGGGACCTCTTCCCCAGCCTGCGTCTTATTTTTCCTGTAAATACTGACAATAAATTACTCTCTCGTGTGATGAAGGAAGCTGCCCTTTCTGTCCTCCCACCCATCCAGGCTTCTGGACCAGAGCTGCCTTTGTTGTGCATCCAGGTCCCTTCATGACGCAGTAGGCACAGGCATGGAAATGGAGCGTTGCAGGCACTGCTGTCTCCGTGGCTATGGCGAATGTGGCAGATGCAAGCAGCGGTGCTCTCAGTAACCGTGCTCTGCTGCCTGGTGCAGAAGTGAGATCCTCATCAGAGGAGCAGTATTGCCAACCCCACCGTGCCAAAAATCACGGGATGAGCTCTTAAAATCAAGAGATTGGCACATAAATCATGTGATGCTATTTTTGGTGTGTGTGTGTGTGTGTGTGGGGGGCGGTTATTTGTGGAGGTGGCGGGGGCTGTGTGGGGGAGCGGTTGGAGCCCTGAAAGGGGGGTCCCCACACACCTTGGCAGGATGCGGGGTATAGTGGGTCAGGAGTGAGAAGCAGCAGCAGGGCTAGGCAGGCTGTGGTTTGGGAGTGGGGAGCAGACTCACGCAGAGACACAGACAGCCCCAACTAGTAGGTGGAGGGAAAGGAGGCGGGGGGGCAGGTCGAGGCCCCCGCAGTGAGGGAGGGATTGGGGCAGGGGCGAATGGGGCACCGGGGTGGGTCATCCATAGGTGCGGGGGAGGGCAGTGGGCCGCCCTGCAGCAGCATACACCCCCAGGGGAGGCATGGGGGCATGTGCCCACTGCAGGGCAGAGGTGAGCTGCCCGCTGCGTCCTGCTGCCTTGCCCCAGGAGCTCATCCACACCATGCCACTCCTGCTTGCCGGGTGGGCAAGGGATGTGGGGTGTGCTGGCCGTGCGGCATATGCCCTGCCCACCCAGCAGCAGGAGGCGCACGGGTCGCGCCTGAGCTCCCAGGGCAAGGCAGCAGGGTGCAGAGCCGGAGCCCGCAGCAGGCCTTCCCCCCCCTCCCCCGGCACTCGGGACTCATTCATCCCAGCCCTTGCTCCTGCTCCTGCCCCACTCCCTCCCTCACTGCGAGGGCCTCAATCTGTCCCCCCTGCTTACCAGCTGGGAAAATGTGGAGATCTGAGGGTGGGATTGGGAGATCACAAGTTGGAGTTATTTTGACTTTGAAATCCCGAGTCTTGCGATGGTTTCATGACAGTTGGCATTACTGGAGGAGTGTTTTTGTACATGGCACTTCCTCTTTCTGCTTTGGCTTGGAACTGAAATAGGCCCTGAGAGCTGTCCTAGTCCTTCTCCAGGCTTGGAGACTCACTCATACATGGAGCAGGAATATACATTTATTTCAGTCTGATGGGCTAGAGCAGTGGCTCTCAACCTTGTTAGATTTGAGGTCCATGTGGAAAATGCCATCTCTTAGGGCTACCGAAAAGAGTAGAGCAGCTTGCTGCTGCGAAGAACTCAGAAAGACCAGAACAGGTCAGGTGGTTTTTGACACTGGATTCCTGTTTGAATCTCTTGAGTTTATCTTGTGAATGGTGTAGGAGCTTGCACAGCTAGCAGCGCTAGTATTGTGCAGCACCCTTAAAAGGATCTTAGTGCTGCAACACAGTGGCTGGGAATTACAGGGGTAGAGGCTTTCTCCTGCTCCCTCTATCTCTCACCTCGATCCCAATGAAAGCTCAGGTTTTGCAGCACAGGTTCCTAGAAGAGCTGTGCTTTGCTGATCATTGTTCTGGCTGTCGCCCTGCCCCTTTAGTAATTCTTTGATGCCTATTTCATTTTTAAGCTGCAAGAAAGAGTGGGAGCTGGGGCTCACATTTGTAAGTGTTACAGGCAGAGTCCCTGAGGGCCCGCCATGCTCTGAGACTGCCAGGGCTACGCTGCCAACTCGGTAAGGGCCTGATGGAAAATATTCTGGTGCTTGTAAAACTCCCTTGAGGGCTGAGCAGTGACTAGTGATGGGGAGGAAGGCATCTGCCTGGCAGGGCCCTACTGTAGCCCCACCTGAATGAACCCTTTGGGATTTACACGTGTAACCCATTTCTGCCTCCGCCTCCATCCATGCTCTCACTTCCTCTTCTCTCTCCAGCTCTGACTCAGGAGCCCTGCAATGTTGGGTTGGCTTCTCTGGCTCTGTTACTGGGGAGAGAAATGTCCTGTTCACAGTTTTAAAAAGAGCGGGGCACACAGCAGGGAGCAATCTGCCAGGTGTCCCGGGGTCTAGGTAAGGCCTAGCACCTGTTTGGCTGTCCCCCGAATCCCATCAGCACTAGACTGACACCTGTCAACTCAGTCGCACAGGACAGCTGTTTGAGTTGTATCTCTTGCCCTCTCAAGACTTTTTTCAATGAGAAATTGTCCTTGCATTGCTCTGATTTCAGGGGCATAGGCCTGGTTCTCTTTCAAGAGACAAGAGGGCGGATGCTGAAGGTGCAGAAGAGCAGCACTTGAGCAGGGTTTACCCATCGCTCATGGCATCCGAGGCCACCTGACCCCTGTGTGAGTTGGAGAGTGTCAGAGCAGAGCCACAGCCAAGCCTGCTTTCCCTGCCCTGCACCGCTGGACTTCATAGAGAAGCACCCATGAGAGTTGGGCCAGGGGGACTGAGCGAGTCCTGCCCCCAGAAGTCAGGAGTTGCTCCACTCTCTTCTAGCCCAGGCTCAGGGTGGGGAGCGGGGTTGCAGCCCTGAGCTTGGCATGTCAGCTCAGAGGTTCATATTTTAGCTGCTTCCTTATGAGGGCTCTGATGCAGCTGTTGGGCTGGCGCCAGACTCACCCGTGTGCCACACAGAGGTGTTTGTGTTGCACTGTCTGACCCCAGCCATGCTGCAGCAGCCGCAGCACAGGAAGCTGCTCAGGAAAGCAGAAGTGCTGCGTTCCACAGTGCTGGGGCGGCTTTTGTTTTTAACCCCCATTTCCTCTGTGGGGATCGGCACTCGCTGAGCTGCCATCCGCAGCCTGATGCTAGGTAGGGTCCTCTGCGCGGTACCATGAACACCACCCACTCCAGGCTGTGATCGGGCAGAGACAGGAGGGCCCCGTGTCCCCACTGCCAGGCTTCGGCTGCCTCCTGAGGTGAGTCTGCTCTGCGAATGCTGGCTCGGCTGGTCCCTGGGAGGTCCTGCTCCAGCTTCCCATTGACCATGTCTTTGCCTACCCCCCTCTTCCTTCCCATGCTCTGTTGCTCTTTGTCATCCTTATGCACCCCCTTTGTCCCTCCATTCGCATCCTCTCCCTGCAGCTCCCCTCTGCCAACCCAAACAGCCTGTGCCTGCGAGGGGTCAGCCTGTCCTGCTGCTGAGTCCCCCCGAGTCCCTTTGGCATCAGTGTGCTCCTGGTGTTGCCAGCCATGCTGAATGGTGAAGAAATGCAGGCTTGTGGCTGAGGCTCTGGGTGGGACCTGGGTTTTGTTCCCAAGCCTGCTGCAGAGTTGTGCTGTTACCCCAGGTGGCTTGCTTTTGTGCCCCGGCTGTCTCCCACGCTTACTGTGCTCCCGACCAAGGGGATGAGAAATGAAAAGACGGCTCATCAGCCCCCACCAGCTCTGAGGCAGAGCAGTTCCCTTTGGGGGCTCCAGTAACATGAGTGGAAGAAAAGAGGGGGCTCCAGGGAGGAGGGAGGTTAGGTCACCACCCTGTTAAGGCTCCAGCACCCTTCCCGTGACCATCCTGGGAATGGCCACGCTCTTGGCACCCCCGTGACAGTCAGCATCATCCCTTGGGAACCGCCTGGTTCTCCGTGTCCCTGCGGTACAGAGCCCAGCCCCTGCAGGGCAGCGATGAACACAGTGTGCCTGCAAAATGGCTCCGTACGGGACATCTGGGAGCCAGCATCGCTGCAATGGCAGCCTGGACGCTGGCCCATTTCTGTGGCAACACGATACGTGACATCCCTGCAACAAGTCCTCCGGCATGCAGGCCTGGTGTTCCCGTGTTCAGCTGGAGGCAGAGCAGTCCATGGTCTGGGCACAGGCCTGGAGAGTGGGTTCTCCAACACTAGCTCCCTTGTGGCCAGTCACTTGCCTCCTTCCCATACCTGAGTCTATTTTGCAGGCTGTAGGAGGCTCTCCCACATTCACTGCAGTCCCTCTTTCCCTTGTATTCGGTCATGGGTGCCATGCAGAGCTCCAGGGCTGGTATTCACTGTGAGCTAACTGGAGCGTTGCCCCTAACCAGGATCTTGTCCATGCACAACCTCTTAACTTGAATGTAGCTGCCTGGCCTGGAGGCACAGGTGAAAGCCCCGGATAGCTCAGCCTCTGCGATGAGACCTCTTGGCTGCTGCATGGGGAACTGAAGCAGGGAAGCTCCAGAGCTAAGAACATGAACTGCTGCTGCACTTTAAGCAACTCAGCTGCAGCAGACAGGGTGCCCGAAACACTCCTCATATGCTGGCAGGACTGCTATGGACACAGCCTAGCTCCATTCAAGTGCTGCTAATCCCCCAGATCCTTTTAATTCCTTCCCTCCCCCCACCTCTCATCCTCCCAGCTGTTCAAAAGGACAGACAACTTCTCTCACAGCTCAGCTTGCTGCCCACAAAGGACCAGGACAGCTAGTGCTATGTGTGAGTGAGGGTGGCACCAGCTTGAAAAGATACAGCTCCTCAGCGTGCCTGAGAAGTGCAGATAATTCAAGATAACTGTGCTATAAAGACAGACTCCAAGATCGTACCCCAGTCACACACCTGGCTCTCACTGGACTGAGCAGGAGTCAAGGATGACCTGTGCCAGACTGCTCTTGTCCAGAGAGAACAGGCAGCCACCTGCTCCTGCTGGCTTGGCCCAGAGCACCATGCCATCTGCTCTGGGTTGCTTTGCTCACTGGGCATGGTCAAACTGGCCTCAAAGCCTTTGCTGGGCTGCAGAGATATTCTGCTACAGGCTTGACGGTAACATCAGCTCTGCACTGGTACCTCCGCCAGCTGCCCTCCATGCATGGAAACTCCCCTGGGTGGGGGAATCCAGAGCAAGGCAAGGCCTTCAGGCAGATGCTTTCTCTTAGAGCTGAGCCCCCCTGTGCACCCTTCTGGGTCAAACCCCCATCTTCAGCCTTGTTCCCAGGGTGACACTCCTGCCCAATTCCAGGAGCATTTTGTGGACCTGGCAATAGCAGCATGACCCTGCTACCTGTATCCAGTCACAAAGGTATTCGAACCACCACCTCAGGACATGGTCACAGGGAAAGCAATGTCCTGCTTCACGCACATGAAACTAGAGCGTGCTGGCTTTTCCACTTCTCTCCTGTCTAAAAAGCAGAGGCACCTATCCCAAGGTCCCGGGC
>NW_017729018.1:3809572-3821430 GCF_001723915.1 Gavialis gangeticus | reverse complement strand
AACCCCCATCTTCAGCCTTGTTCCCAGGGTGACACTCCTGCCCAATTCCAGGAGCATTTTGTGGACCTGGCAATAGCAGCATGACCCTGCTACCTGTATCCAGTCACAAAGGTATTCGAACCACCACCTCAGGACATGGTCACAGGGAAAGCAATGTCCTGCTTCACGCACATGAAACTAGAGCGTGCTGGCTTTTCCACTTCTCTCCTGTCTAAAAAGCAGAGGCACCTATCCCAAGGTCCCAGGCCTTGCATCAAGAGGGCTAGAAACTCCGGAGTTTCAGTTTATTTCATTGCCTCCTGCTTGATCCTTTGGTGTGGGAGGTTGTGCTTCAGAAGAAGCTGTGGGATAGGCCCCCGAGCCCCCACTGCTGCTTTGTTGGCATCTCCTGCTTGTTGCAACCTTGGTTAACTCCCCCTGCTGCTACACCCTGGTGCTCCTATGGTCCTGCACCTGGAAACGCGGGAGTCAGACCACTGAGTCACAGGCAGGAGCTATTCCCCGGAGATATCTGGCAAGCTGAGCTCAGGCAGGAATTTATCCAGAAGCCTTTGCCCCATTGTTCAAACTCCACCCACCGGCTTCCCCCCCTAAATACAGATGGTCTCTGTGTTTTCAATGCCCAGGTAGATGGTGGTTTGTGAACTGTGCCACAGAGCGCAGTGGGGAGCCAACACAGCCCGTTGCTCAGGGCTTGAAAGAGAAAGAAGGGACGTGGAGGGCCGATGGCTGATTGGAGTGTGCCACTCAGCACCCTGGGGGAAGCCGCCCTGGCCAGGCTCTCTGAGCTCCTGGACAGCTCCAGCCGGAGCTGGCGAAAGCTGGCTGAAGTTGCTGGTGCGGAGAAACGCTTCAAATTCAGGTAGATGCAGAGCTGGGGACGTTATGGGGGTCAGGCACAGGTATAGGTGTGAGCTGCTGTGAGCAACATGCCAGTGCTGCTACCAGCAGGTGGCTTGCATTGGCAGTGCACGAGCATATATGTGTGGGGGTGTGTGTGTGTGTGTGTGTGATGTGGGTGCAGGGGGTAGATCCAGAAGGGGTGAAGTGGCACGGTTGTACCCCGCTTTTAGACCACACTGCTGAAGCAGAAGCGGGGGCATTTTTAAGTCTGTGAAGCAGGTATGAATCTTCCCCCTCCTTTCCCCTCTGCTCAGCCACCCATCCCATGCCCTCCCCTCCCATCCTACCCCTTTCTACCTGCTACTGTCGCTGTCCCTGGGTGAGTCCTACTCCCCACACAGCCCAGCTGGAGCCATCAGGATCAGCTTTGGAGCTCTCCTCCTCCCAACCATCCCCACCAGAGAATGGGGGGTAGGGGCGGTGGTGGGCAGCGGGTGTGCAGTTGAGCATGGAGGGGAAGGGAAGCAGTGCCAAGAGTGTGGGGGGAGGATTCTTACCTGATTTGGAGTCTTAAAAGTCCCCAGCTGATGCTCCCCGGTTATAGTCTTCCCACCCTGGTGGGGACGAAAGGGGAGGCTGGGACCTTCTGTGCAGGAGGGGGCACCTGTGTGCAGGTATGTGTGAGGCCTGTGTGCATCTGTGCATAATGGCCCCATGTGAGCTCTGTGGGTGGGGGAGGGCATGTCCTTGGGCGTGTATGCTGGTGTCTCCTGTCTCTGGGGGTCCCTGAGCATGTGGATGCATGCTGTGCTTTTGTGTATCCATACTGCTTCTCTGGGGTGCTTGTGCATGTGGCTCCTGTGCATGTGTATCTGGGCTGTCTGCAGGGGAAGATGTCCCAGTGCACAGGGCACCTGTCCAGGTGTATGCTTCCACAGATCTCATCCTGCTGTGTATGGTTCCCAGCTCTCTGGTGTAAGGCTGTGTGGGATGCTGGCCAGCCCTGCCCGGAGCGATTCATGTGTCCCTCAAACACACCTCGTGATGCTTTGAGGCTTTTGCTGTAGCTGTCCATGGGAGGCCTGCATTCCTGCCCCCGAGGTGAAGCTGACTGCACTCTGCTCCCATGGGCCCTTTGCCCTGCCTTGGGCAGAGTCATTGCTGCTGTTGCCAGCTACTGGCTGTGCCAGACATCCGTGGGGTTTTGAGGGAAGATCTCTGCCCCGTTATACTCAAACCCTCCCTTCATTGTGAGCTCTTTGTTGATCCCATCTCCTCGGCATGTTGATCCCTGAAAGCAGAGGGCTGGTGGGTTGTTGAGTTGGTGCCTGGCACTTTGCACAGTCACAGCAAAGCAGTCCCTCCAGGAAAGAAGGAGCCTGTAGCCAGCAGACCATACCACCAAGTCCAGATCCAAGTTGCCCCCTTGTCCAGATCCTGGATTTTGATCTGGGCTCTACCTCAATCTTGTGGAAAACCCATTCGGTGCCCTCCTCCAGCCCCCAGGGGTTGAGTGTTGAAGACTGACTTCAGGGACGGAGAAGTTCAGTGAATGGTTTTGATAGAGGAAGAAGGAAGGGGGCTGGCTGTTAGGACTGACAGTGTGGCCAGGACATAACTTGAAGCCCTTCTCCCTTATAGCCCACCAGGCAGGATGGTGTCACGGACCCTGAGACAGGGCAGTTCACAAAGCAGGACAGAGCTAGAGCCAGGATTAGACCCCAGGTCTCCTGGCTCTCAGGCCACGTTCTCTTCAGTGCCCAGACAGAGGAGTCAGGGCAGATAAAGGAGCAGGGTCTACCCCAAGGCCAAGAGGTTAATAGTGCTTTTGTGTTTGTGTTGTTTCTCAGTGAGGAGGAGCTGGAGGTATGTTCCCTGAAGGTCCTGGAGGCCCGTGGGAGCCCCAGCCAGCACCTCCTGCAGCTGCTGTCTGAGCGAGACTGCACCCTTAAGTACCTGCTCTGCTGCTTAGAAAAGATGGGACACACCGAGGCCTTCCAGTTTGTCAGCAGTGTTGGTATGGCCTGTGGGAGGGCACTGGGGAAGGAAAGCCAGGACTCCTGGGTTTTATTCCCGGCTCTAGGGTGAGAGTGAGGTGTAGAGACTGGAACTGGGAAGAGGTTGTCTTGGACCTGTGCTGTAGGATGAGTGTGGGGCTTAGCGGCTGGTCCAGGAAAGTGGGTGGTAGGGTTCCTGGGTTGCAACGCCAACTGGGTTGGGAGAGTGTGGTTGTCTGGGCAGGAGAGGAAGCCTGACGCTCTGGATTGCAGGGACGGCGGTGCAATGGCTTAAGCAGGGTGACTGTGATCTGGGGCTTTATGGGAATCCACAAAGGGACGGCACGAAGGGGAGGGCAGGGGGAGAGTTCGAGTGATGAGTGACTCACGCATGCAGTGGGGCGAGACGGGATGGTTCAGGAAGCTCAGGATTTTATCCGTCCTCTCTTGAAGTCCAAGAATTCATCCGGATCACGGTGCAGCCAGAATCCCAGGTGGTTACAGAAGGGACTCGCGTGTCCTTGTCCTGCTGGGCAAGCGGGCCACCTGGACTCAGCTACCAGTGGTTCTGCGGGAAGCATGAGGTGAGAGCCTGGCGAGGCAGGAGGCTGAGGGCAGAGCCCTGTGGAAGGGCAGTATGGCTGGGAGCTGGACTTGAATCTGGGTTTTTCCTCTGACCCCTGGCAAAGCACCAGGCAAGTCAAATGTTGGGGCACAACCGGAGACCTGAAGGAGCTGAGCATCCCCAGCTCCCCCCAAAGCCAAGGGATTAGCTGGTGCCTGGCAGCACTCAAAGCATGTGACGTGCTTATTATGCCATGAAGCTTTGCAGCACAGCCCCTTCCAGCCACGTTCCAGCAACACACACAGACAGGGTGTGTCTGGGGCAGGACTGCTGAGCCATGGCTGAGGGGCCTGTGCTACCTGTTGGATGCGGGCACTGGTGCTGGCTGGAGGCAGTTGTTCTGGAGTGTGCATGGTTTAATCATCCCTTCTCTCCTTGCTCTCCTTAGACCTGGAACAATGTATTTCATGTCTTTTTTAGGTACCCGGTGCCACCTGTCCTGAGCTGGTGATAGACCCAGCTACCCTGCAGACCCCGCCTGCCTGGTACATCTGCCGAGTGAACTGTGGGACCAGCTTTTCCTTCTCCAAATGGGCCCGGGTTCAGGTCAAGAGAAGAAGCAGCCCAGCCTCAGGTGGTCCCAACTATATTTGCAGCAGCAGGGGAAGCAGCAGAGCCCTCCAACCCCCCACCCCACCTGCATTGTGCTGAGCTGGGGAGGGGAGGCCTGATTTTGGATGTGTTGATTTTTCAAAACCTTTCCACAACCTGGAGGTGGACAGTCTCCTGGGCTCCTGCAGGATCCTGGCTGAAGGCCTGTGCCTGTGACAGGTCTGCATGCTCAGTGGGTCCATCTGTGTCCTGGACTGCAGTCCTGCCACATGCCAAATTTCTATTAACCTGTCAACCTGAACCCCAGCTCTGCCCATGACCCCAGCCCATGCAAAACCCACCTGACAGCCTGGGAGGATCAGTACGTTCTTGGGATCATTCTCAAACTGATGGGACAGCAGGGATTAGTTCAGAGGGCATAGCCAGGGCTCCAGAGACTTAGGGTCTACTTTCAGCTCTGCACTAGCTTGCTGGATGAGTCTTGAACATGTGTATGCCCTCCCACCCTGGTGCCTCAGTTTCCCCATCTGTAAAATGGGGGTTGAGATACTGACTCCAGCAGTACCATATTATCTCCCAGGAGCAGCTTGGTGGTGTCCATGCCAGAAGCAAAGCACCATTCCAGCTCAAGTCAGCCAGAGATGTGTTGGTTTGGTTCTCAGTTATTTGCCCATTTTTAATACTAGGCCAGGTTCAAACCCAAGTGCTACTGCAGAAAGAACATTGGGGCATCTCATTCAACTGTCACAACTTTTTTCTTAGTTTTTTCAATTGAACCTATTTGCTGAATTCTTCCTGAGGAGGCTCTGTGATCCCCAAACAGAGTTTTGGCCTGAATTTCCTCTTCACTCCTCTGCTTTTGTTCTCCTTTGTGAAGTGTTTGGAGGCTTCCATGAAAACCTCTAGGCACAATTGCTGGTTGGACTGAAAGGGCTTTGTCAAGCTACTCTTGAGTGTAGGCTTGATGAGCTGGGGACAGCCTGGAACTGGGAGAGCTGGCATGATACACTGCCAGCTTGGTGCACAGTGTCTGCTAGTCTCCACTGGCTGCATCTCTGGACTAAAGGGGAAGATGACCACCTGCTGCCTTAGAGGGTACACAGACCACCCTTGCCCCAGGGCCTGCTCCAGCAGGCCAATGTAATTATGCACTTACCTAGATGCCGTGCTCTTTGTTCTCAGCATCCTCTCCAGCAACCGGCTATTGCCCATCCATGGTGGGATTGCAGATCCTCCAGCAGCCCCAGCCCTGCACCCTGGATGAAGGGAAAACCCTCCAGCTGCGGTGTATGGCCATTGGGAACCCCCCACCCCAGTACCAGTGGTTCCGAAATGGGAGTGTGATCGAGGGGGCGCGGGACCCCTGCTTCCAGGTACCTGCTTTGGGAAGAAGGGGAGTTCATGGTGCTGGTTGTGTAGGGGACTGATAACAGGCTGCAGGGACTGTCTCATGGGGCATCAGGATCCTCAGCCCTGCGGTGGATTGCAGTGTAAGAAGCCAAGCCAGCAGCCTGCTGGCTCAGTCTTGAGAAGTCCCAGTCCCTGCATTTAGTCCCTGAGCTTTCAGTTTGCCAGGACTCCTTGGGCTCTTTCACAACAAGCACCTGAGCCGAGGTGCTGGGAGTCTTCTGCATGGACCTTTCCTCCTCTTCCCCTCTGCAGGTGAAGCTGGTGACAACTGCAGAGAGAGGCTGCTACTCCTGCAAAGTGTTCAACCTCTTCCATGAGGTGTGGAGCAAGGATGTGGATGTGGAGATTGGTGAGGACTTGTGGCTGGAAGACTAAATCTAGAAGCCTGTTCTGTACACCCCTGCTGCACCCTTGTCTTCAGGGCTCCAGCTGCTAGTGCCCCTCCATTCAGCCAGCTGTGCTCTTTCCACCGTGGGTTGTGGCCCGCATAGCAAGACACCAGAAACCCCCGCAGCCAAGTTTTAAAGCTGCCTGGCAGGCCACGGTGGGACAAGCTCGTCTCATGGGACAGACCCACAGTGCCTCTTGGGCAGGTGTTGGTCTCACAGTGGCAAGCAGGAGACTCTGCACAGAGCAGGGCTCTGAACTAGCTAAGGACAGTGAGGGGCTCGGGAGCAGACTGTTAGGGACTCATGCCAGGGGTCTTGCCTGCTTCAAGCAGCTTGGCTACACCCCAGCCAGCCCAGGGTTGTGTTCCAGAAAGGTGAGATCCTTTGCTCTGACCTGTTCTTTTCCCCTGGTTCTTATTAAGACATCCCCTCCATTCCCCCAGCTTGGCCTGCCTGTCTCACTAAGCATTGCTGGGCACCCAGGATGCTTCCCCCTGCCCACACTGTGGGCCTCATGCTTCAAGCAGAGCCCCTTCCCAGAGGAAGCGTTCAGACAATCCTTGTGATTTGACTGTGGTAATGCCTTGGGACCCCAGACTGGGACCAGGGCCCCTCAGACCTGGGCACCGCAGTGCCCCAGGACACAGGCTGCTCCAGAGAGCTCGCAGTCCAATGATCCCTCATCGCAGTGCAGGGGCAGGGGGCCGATGGCAGGCAGGAGCCGTCCTGTTCATCCTTTCCTCCCTTCACCAGTGCTGAGAGGATGAGAATGCCATCCAGGCTGTGGCATGACTTAGCTCAAGTCTCCGCAGTCCAAAGCTGGAACAGGCTCTCCCCAGATACCCAGCTGGTCTACCCAGCCTGACTGTTCCCTCCCTTCTCTTCCCACAGGACCACGGTTGTTCACCTCCGGGACAGGCTGGCAGGAGGGAGAGGCTGGTATGTAAGGACTCCAAAGTGAACTCCAAAGTACACACCTGGACACAGACTGGGCCATTCCCCCTTACTGCAGGGTCCGGCTGGGAGACCTGGCGACAGCTGCTGCTATGCTTTGGTCTCAGTGCACCTGAGATGTTGTGTTCGTGTGTGTGCCGCCTTGGCAGGAGTTTGCAAGAAAGACAAGGAGCTGAACTAGTAGCGCATGCATCCACACACGGGTACACCTTGCCCATCCCCTCCATGCAGGCAATCTGATGGTGGAGAGGCCTGGCTCAGACTAGAAGCTCCTCCTCAAGCTGCCTTCTGCACTTACTTATGGATATGGCCCTCGAAGGCAGTAGTGGAACAGACTGCTTCTGAGCCTCTGATGGGCCAGGCCTTAGATAATCCTGAAACCAGCCTTGCTGGCTTGGGTAACTCCAGTAGCAACCTACCTGGATACTGTTGTGGTGGGCAGCTTTGGCAGTAGGGCTCTGCCTGCCCTGGTTTTTTAGGGGTTTCTTGGCTGGGAGTGGGGTCTCTGCAGATCCCTTCCCCCTTCCCAAGGTCAGGTATGCTGGTGCAGTCAAGCTGTGGCGCCCCTGTGGTTGTATTATCGTTGGAGCTCAGCCCACTAACCGTGTTTCTCATTCTTTCCAGGGACTGTCCCAGAGCAGGGTGGCCACAGCCAGCTGTATGGTAAGCCGTTCCATGCAAAACCTTACATGAGACCTCTACCTAGGCCTGGCTCAAGAAACCCAGCTTCAACCCCTTTCCCCTACCTCCCACATCCACTCTCTGGCAGACGTGCTCAATGCCCTGCCAGCCACTGCCTCACCAGGGCTGTGTTTGGAAAGACACTAGGTCTGGTCATGCATCCTCATATGGGCTCTTCCCCTTCCTCCCACCTACAGTGTCCCGAGCCGCTGAGCACAGAGCTGGGGCGAATGTGAGAGAGGGAGAAGTAGGATCTAGCCCTGACCTGAAGTGTGTTTCTCAGGCTCTGTCCTGCCCCATCTCACCACAACTTCCAGCCTGCGCTCCTGCCCCTGATGAGCTGACACTACATGTAGCCTGGGCTAGGCGTTGTGTGTGACTACAGGAGGCAGTGAGGACCACGTGCTGGCTGCTCAGGCAGAGGGTGACCTTTTGGGAGACGCCCTTTGTTCTTCTCGGGTAGATGCAGGGCTCTGCCTTGACCTGGGATAAGGGGCAAGGCCCAAAGCTAAACTCTGGTTCCTGTAAGGCCTCATGTCCTTGGCCATGGCTGTTGCAGGGGCTCCATCCGCTGCTGGGTGGGTGGCTGCTAAGGGAAGAAGGTCAGGTAGCAGGGATGGGAGAGGGTGAATGTTCACCCCAAGGGCTCAGCTAGGTCCCCTGCTTCTTCCCACAATCGTGTTCTGCTTTCTGACAGCCACAGACAAAGTGGCCCTGCTGATAGGAAACATGACCTACCTACATCACAAGCACTTGAAAGCCCCCATGGTGGACGTGCATGAGCTTACCAACCTGCTCCGCCAGCTGAACTTCAAGGTAGTCTCCCTGTTGGACCTCAGCAAGGCCGAGATGCAGATGGCTGTCAACGAATTCCTCCTCCTCCTGGACAAGGGCGTATACGGTACAAGGGGAGCACCCATTTCCCCAGGGACGGGGAGGATTAACCCCTGGTTTGCCATAACACGAGAGATGCTTTATGTAAATATACAGGGAGGTGGGGACATCTAGGATGATTGCAGGGTGGTCTTTGCTGGCCGAGGCTGTCTCCTCCCATCCCCAACAGGATGAGCAAGCTGTAGCATGGCTTGGGGATGGGGGAGGGCAGGGGAGGAGGCATGAGTAATATTCAGAACACACTGATATATCAATGAGCAATCATTTTATATTCGAATATTTGATTTCTAACTGTTGCCAGCACACGCTTCTTGGAAGGAAGTGAGGCCTTCTCAGTACAAGCATGGGTTTGCTGGTACTGACAGCTATTCTGGCAAACCACCTAGTGGAGATGTTACTTATGCTGGCAAGAGCTCTTGGCTGCTGCATCCTAGATCTACTCACCAAATAGGATCAGCTGCTCTGATTCCAAGCCAAAAGGACATTTTTAACACTATAACAATGTCTTCACTAAGGTCTGTGCTCATGGTACAGAAAGGAGATCTGACCTGGTTGCACAGACCAAGCTTCTAAGTGCATTGGTCCATCTAGCAATGGCAAAATGATGAGAAGAGAGAAGTAGTTACCACATTAGTCTGCGGTCAGGCAGTAGGCAGGGTAGCTATTCACCTTATAAACTGACTCAAAAATAAACATAGAACACAAGTTTTTGCAACCTTGATCTCACTTCATCAGATGCTGTGGTGAGCACCATTTGTCTATGAGCACCAAGGCCTGATCTTCACTGGACAGAGGAGATCGTTAGGGGCATGAGAACAATAGCCCCTCAAGATGGTGCAGCTGTGCTGATACTAGCCCTGGGGCAGATGCCTTAGGTCCCTTTCTTGGTCCAGCTTTTTCCATCAGCGTCTAGCACTTCTTCCATCAAGTCCAAGAGATGGCACTGTGATGGTCCAACAAAGCCATATAAGAATCATATCCAGTCCATTTGCCCTTTCTAAGAGTCTTTTGGCTGTTTTGACAGTTCATTCTGCCTTCCTTTGTAGGTACCCTGGGGAAGAAATCTTGTGCTTGAATTCCCATTTTGTGCCAAATCTTTTGAATTCCTCTGCTGTATAGGGTGGCCCACTGTCTGAACACATGGTACTGGGTGTGCCTTATCTGGCAAAGTGTACCTTCAGCTACTGGACTACTGTTCTCATCTGAGTGCCCTATAGACAGTCCACATCCCGAACACTGGGGTAGGAACCAACTGTGACCACGATTCTGTCACTGAACACAAACAAATCTGTCCCAACCTTTTCCCAAAGTCATGTTGGGATCTCATGAGCCTGCAACACCTCCTTCTGTTACCTGTCTCCGTGCTCTTTGCACAGCTCACAGTGCTCTGTGTATGTCCTCACCTGGGAATGCACACCTGGCTAGTAGGGTTGTTGGTCTCAGGACATAGGCAAACTCTCCCAATGCCTGAAGAAGGGTGTTTGTGCCTAAAAGCTTGAAAGAACAGCTTTTCCATCTATTTAGTTCAGGGGCGGGCAATTATTTTGGGCAGAGGGCTGCTTACTGCGTTTTGGCAAGCCATCAAGGGCTGCATGACAGGCAGCCCAGGGCAGATTAATATTAATTTTCTAAATTTTTTAGAAGCCCCACGGGCTGGATAGAATAGCCTGGTGGGCTGCATCCGGCCCCCAGGCCGCATTTTGCCCACCCCTGATTTAGTTGGTCTAATAAAAGATATCACATCTATCCAAACAACCTTGTCTGCCAGACTAGTAGACATTCCCGAGCTTGCTGCAGGCATGCTGCTATTCCCAGGTGTGAAGCATGGACTCTTTTCATAATATCCTGCCTCAAACTGGCAGGGATTACAGCTCTGTCTCCTTTAAATAGGATTCCATCTCGTGCCCATAGCTCATCCCTAGCCTGCCAGTAAGGAATGAATTCCTGGGGTACTTGTTCCTTGAGATCTTGCCATTCCTGGGGTATGATTCTTATCACAATCTGTAGCCATCCATCCAATTCTGCACTTGCACATATTGTGTGGAGACTTCCTTTGGAGATACAGAGGTATTGTAGCACATTGATTCAGTCTCCTGTTCCTCAGAGCCATGTGCGGCATACTCTGGAAGGTAGGTCCTGCTCAGAGTATCTGCCACGAGCAGTGGCTTCCCTGGACAGTACCTGACGCTCACATCATAGCACTGAAGTCTCAGTAGCATGGGTTGCAGTTGCTTTGGTGCACTCAGGAGTGGCTTCATAATGCCTTCCAGTGGCTTGTGATCCAGCCGGCTTCTGTCCAAAGGTGAACTGGTGAAATCGCTCCACTCCAAAGAGCACAGCGGGAGCTCCTTTTCTATCTGAGCACACCCTCTTCCTGTATCTGTCATGGCCCGGCTGGCAAATGCCATGAGTTGCTGGTTCTGCATTAATACTGCTCTTAGGCCTTTTTCGGAGGCATCACACTGCAGTTGCTGTTGCTCTGTGGCTTGTAGCACTTCACTTCACTTCAAGTGAATATTTCTGCCCCCAATATTTCAAGCAGGATGTCCTCAAGAGTGAAAAGTTAATGACTTCTTTCCAATGCCCTGTTAAGAGGTTTTGCATCTATATAAATCCTCAGTCCATCAGATGGCCTTACCATTACCTGGCTGCTGACCCGGTTGGTGCTAATAATTTCCATTGATTTAATAATGCCTCTTCTTGTTAGGCTTATTAGGCTGTTTGAGTGGCTCCACCAGGGTTAGCGGTACTCTGTTTCAGCAGTTGTACAGGCTGTACATGTGGGTTTATTTCTAACTTGAGCTTACCCCTAGCGCTCGTCTTCCTCAAATACATCTTCCTCAAAACCATCCCGGAAGAGCACAAACCAACTGCAGATGCTTCCTCAGCCTGACAAAATGTATTTGTACCTGCAAGCTTGCAAAGAATTTTTACAACTATTTGAGTTGGTCTAATAAAAGATATCAGATTTACCCGAAGAACTGTGTCTGCCAAATACATCTTTGAAGTCTTAAAATACCTGAGAAGGACCATGCTGGGTTTTCTCCCTCCTTATATGGATGATAGCGTGGTGCTGCACTGAGATCAGGTCCACAGCTTGCACTGCTTGGCTGCCTAACAGCAAAGCAATGATGGATCTCTTCAGTGCCAACCACTATGAATGCAGGTGATATTGTTTTCTGCTTCATGGACGTTGTATTGAAAGTCTGAATATACCCACTGGTTGTATAGTTGTTTCATTGCATAGCATCAGTATTTCCTCTCATTTCTCCATTCTGATACAACTGCTGAGCAGTTTGCCAGCACCTGACTGGTTGCTGCTCCACTAAAATAGCCGCAAATATGGCAGATGGCTGTGTAGTAGCTTTCTTCTGCACGGCATGTATATTCAGAGTAGTTGGATCTGCTAAAGTCACTCATCTGCCTTATAAAACATCTCACTCTCCTTTCCTGCTGAGTGTATTGTTGCTTTATTTCCCCCAGGACTGTGGAGACACAAAAAGGCAGCTCAGG
>NW_017729018.1:3794642-3804572 GCF_001723915.1 Gavialis gangeticus | reverse complement strand
ACTAAAATAGCCGCAAATATGGCAGATGGCTGTGTAGTAGCTTTCTTCTGCACGGCATGTATATTCAGAGTAGTTGGATCTGCTAAAGTCACTCATCTGCCTTATAAAACATCTCACTCTCCTTTCCTGCTGAGTGTACTGTTGCTTTATTTCCCCCAGGACTGTGGAGACACAAAAAGGCAGCTCAGGCATTTTTGCCCATAATCTGGATATTACACTTTCTGCCTTTCATGCTGCTTTCCGCAGTACCAATACTGGAGCCTAGCACTGCATTCTCAGTTGGCCGATCTTTGTTGCATCTCTTGGGTTCCTTTAAATTGACCCCATGTCTTGGGTCTGCACCAATTATTGTTTTGCTTCTTTCTTTAGATATTTCATCTGCTCTTGATATTTCAAGGCATTTCTCCAGAGTCAGATCTGCCTCTCTTAGCAATCTCTTCCTTAGCTTAGGATCAGATGTCCCCCAACTACTTCTGTCTCCAATAAGGGAATCTGTTATGTTCCCAAAAGGACACACGGACGCCAGCGTCCTCAGTTCTGTAACATAATTATCTATTCCTTCTTCTAGATCCCCATTCTGGGTAAACAAGCAGTATCTTTCCAGTTTCTCTTTTTCTCATCAAAAGCCTTCCTCAGCTGCTTTAATGCATTGGGCCCTTCCAGGAAAAATGTTGCGCTTGCTTTTCTGCCCTTTATCCCAATGATGCAATATTTTCATGCTACAGTTAGGTACTTTGACTGAAAACCCAAATGCACAGGGGGTCTGAGCCCCTCCATGCTGCCTGCTCTCTTTGCTGCATAAGTGATGCTTTGAATCACACACACTTTTCTCTCTTTGCTGTTGTTCTCAGGCGCTGACACCATGTTTCAAGCACAGAGCCCTGTGCAATAATCAAGGGACTCCATTTGGACTCGAGCAACTGAATCTTTATTAAAAACATTGTTTGCAGCCACACTAGGTGCTCACATCTGTCTGCACAGTTCCCAAGCACCAGTGTCACTCTCCAAACTATCCCTCCTGTTCCAACCTGCAGGTTCCTTGCAAGTTCTTCCAATGAGGAGTGTGTGTGTGTGTGTGTTGTGGAGAAGTGACAGGGTAATACAAATAATAGGAAATGTATATTTCTTAGGGAATGGATGAACGCAGAGATGATATAAATTACACTGGGATTAGGAACAGACAGACCTGCAGCTACTCAGAGTTCATGCAATAAGCAGCTAAAACTGTTCCTCACCAGTAAAGGGTGAAGAAACAGGTAATAGCTTGTTTGCCCTAAGCAAACAGCTACCTCCACATGGTTGTGGACAGACAAACCTAAACCAGTATAATTTACATCAGTAGAGTTTTATCACAACCCTTTTGGGGGTAATTGCACACTAACTTGAACAAAGCTGCCATGGTTTAGGGCAGGGGTGGGCAAAATGCGACCCGCCTGCCAGATGTGGCCCACCAGGCCATTCTATCTGGCCTGTGGGGTCCCTAAAAATTTTAGAAAATTAACATTTTTCTGCCCCTGGCTACCTGTCATGTGGCTCTTGATAGCTTGCCAAAACTCAGTCAGCGGCCCTCTGCCCAAAATAATTGCCTGCCCCTGGTTTAGGGGCTAGTGTTGTCTGTCCACTACATTTTTATACTAGTGAAATGCTAATACACAGGTATAATCATATCTGTCCAAGCCCTTAGTCTGGCCGGTGCAGTGGTCATGGCTCCTCTTCCTGTTACCAGGGTGCCTACAGGAAACTGCCGCAGCGTGGGAACTCGAGGATGGGCAAGGAGGTGGCTTTCAGATTGTGACAGGGAGCTTTTCTCCCACGTAACGTGAGGGTACAGGAAAATGGGTGGAGTGGAAAATGGGAGCCTGGAGGTTGTACGTGTGCTGAACAAAGGGAGGAGATGGCCTTGGGAGGACAGGCTGGATCAGTAGGTCTCGGCTAAATGGTAACAAAGGGCACATCTGTACCAAGGCACTAAAAGAGAAGGAGCCAGTGGGGTGGTATAGTCAGGGCATGGATCCAGGAAGAAGATCCTAGCAGCAGAAGGGCTGTGACAAGTCCTGCATGTGCTTCTCATTTCACAGGGTCTCGGTGCATGCAGGAGGGGAGGGAACGGCAGCCCCAAGTGACCAGTGCAGGTGAACAGTGTGCGGGAGGGCTTAGGTCAGACAGGAGCAAGGCTGAGAAGGAGGAAAAGAGAATTTGAGCTGGATTTCTGACTACATACTGGGCACAGCAGGCTGCCAGAGTTCCCTGCAGGCTGGCCGGATGGACATGGGGACAGCAGGGAGGAGAGTCGGAGATAAAGGCAACAGCCGGGAGAGCTCTTCCTGATGTGATGTGCTCCCTGCCCTCCAGGCTTGCTCTACTACGCCGGCCATGGCTACGAGAACTTTGGGAACAGCTTCATGGTCCCTATAGATGCGCCGGGATCCTACACATCGGAGCACTGCCTGTGTGTGCAGAGCGTGCTGCAGAGCATGCAGCAGCGACAAACTGGCCTCAACATCTTCCTGCTGGACATGTGCCGCAAGAGGTGAGTGGGCACCGGAGCCCGCGAGCTGGCAGCGGCAGGGGTCTCTGCCCTTGGGGAGGAGGTGGGGGAAGGCTGATGCTCTCACGTGGCAGGGACATACTGCTGTACATGTGTGGATGCAGGGAGATGTATCCTTACATGGATGCTGCAGAGTGAGGTTTGGGTCACAGTCCCTTTTCCCCCTGCCCAGAGTACCCAGGACAGCACTGGTTTGGGTGTAACAAATGCCAGGGAATCTGCAGGCTGGAGTGAGAGATGTTAGAGGGACATTTGATGGTGACACCAGTCAGCCTCCAAGCAGAGCCCCCCTCCCTCCCCACATTGCTCAGGCAGCTGGCAGCAGCCCCAAAGCCAATGCTCTTGATAGAGATCCAGGGGCACCGGTTCAAATGGAGGCCCCGTATTATGGCAAAGGGCGCTGCACTGGGAACTGCAGGGACGTTTCATGCTGCTTCCATTTCCCCCCAGGAACCTGAATGACGACATCATCCCGCAGGTGGGAGCGCTGCAGGTCACGGCCAACATTGTGTTTGGCTATGCCACGTACGTATCGGCTGGTGCCTCCTGCTGCCCACGGGGACACTCACTGCCCCGGCTCGCTCTTCAGTGTCCCGCAGTTGCAGAGTGGAATGGGCATGGCCAGGGGGTTGATCAGGGCCTGGTGCGGTGCCTGTTATGGGGACCTGAGGTCCTCACCTCTTGGAGGTGGCAGAGGAGGGGAGCTGAGGTCTGGCCGGAGGAGCTGGCATTCTGGAGGCTCCATGGACATCCCATGCAGGGGTGGACAGAGGCCCCAAAGCCCTGCCTCTCAGTCCTGGGCTCCATCCAAGCAACAGCTGTCTGCCCTCATAATTTCTCCAGCCCGTCCTGCAACCCTGTCCCTAAGCTGGAAACACTCTCAAGGCTCACGGGGCCCGTACGACCTGTGAACTGCTCACCTTATGTTTGCAGACCACCGGTGGCCACAGAACACAGTTCGAAAAGTGCTGCTCTATGCTGTGTGTCTCCTCCAGCTGTTGGAGCTATTTATATTGGTCCAGCTTTCTTATCCCAAGCCAAAGCCCCTTCCACCCTCCCTTGAACCAGCAAGATGTCGTGGGGCTGCCACCTGCTTCTCTGCCAGGGGCAGCACAGCTGAGAACAGGCTGCTCTGGAGGTCTCTGTGCCTGTCAGCCCTGCGGAGGCCGCACGGGAGGGACCTGTACAATGAGAAGGCCAAAGCAGAAGAAAAGTGGGACGAATTTCACCCCAAACAGGCCTAGGGGAGAAAAGAAAGCCTGGGGCCGGGCTTCTGAAAGAAGCCCAAGGGTGCTGGGCACCTAGTCCCACTGGAATACAAGGGGGTTAGGCTCTAAACTCCCTTTGAAAACTCCAGGCTTAAAACACAGCAGGACCCAACCCAAATTCTCAGCTATTTGGCTGTCATGGAAGAACCAAGCCCCAGGGCTCGGTTCCAGACCCAAACCTGCACTACCAGGGGCTCCGGGCTTGGGCCTCTCCCCAGTATGAGACAGCTCCAGGCTGCTCTCTGCCATTGGGAGCCTGAGCCTTCCTCCTGCAGCAGAAGCTTTCCCAGGTCTCGCTAAGGTTGAAGTAGGCTTCATAGGAGAAAAGTCCCCGAGTTATCTTTGCTGCAAACCTCTAAAGGAAAGGGCCAAGGAAGGAAGCGGTCAGGAGTCAAGAGGGTTCAACCCACTGATGGAGTCCCAGTGGCTTTAGCCTCCTTGGGTGCCCTCTCCTAGATGTGCGGATGCAGAGGCCTATGAGCTCAGCCAGGGAGAGCTCTCCAATGGGATCTTTGTCAGCTTCCTGAAGAGGTGGCTGCTGGAGGATGAGAAGATCACAGTGCTGCTAGACAAGGTGGCTGAAGGTGAGTTCATCTGGAAGCACAGCTCAAGGCTCCCCACAGATCCTGGACTCCCTGCCATGCCAGAGGTGTTTCCCCAACCTTGCTTGTGTCTTTCAGACATGGGAACCTTAGAGATCACCAAGGGCCGGCAGGCGCTGGAGCTACGGAGCAACTTATGTGAGAGACGAGCCCTCACCGATCCAATTAAGCCATCTGAGGGCCCGGAGGAAGTCTCTGTTAGGAACTTGCAATGGGTCAAGGCTCACGGTGAGTGTCTGGGCTCCTCCAAAGTGGGAGGGGGCAGAAGCAGACACTGAGAAGCCTGTCCTTGAGCCAGAGCACCTAGGCAAGGCCCTTGGATGGGAGTGGGAGGTCGGCTTGCTCGGGGTCATGCCAGACACTAATAGGAGAGTCCCCAGGGACTGGTGTGAGCCCGAGGAGGCCTCCACGGCTAGGTTGCCTGCTCTGGCCCGCCCCGTTAAGAGCGGGCACTGCTAGGAAGGCAAATGGGTGCAGCAAAGCAGAGTCTTGCACCTACAAGACCAAGCACTCTTCTGCTTTGGAAATGCGGCCCCAGCCCACGAGCTGCAGGAGCATCCCCAGGAACCAGCTCAGTAGGACAGGGCCATGAGAGCCTGTGAGTAGTTCCTAGTCCGGTAGGTGGCAGATGTGACCCCCTCTTTGAGCATCGCTCCCTTTTGTTCGCAGTCCTCCCAGAAAGCCGATACCTTCAGTTTGACTGCGGGGTCAGAGTGCAGCTGGGCTTTGCTGCCGAGTTCTCCAACATCTTGATCATCTACACGCACATAGTGGTGACACCGAAAGAGATCACAAGGTGTGAGGCAAAGCTTACGGACATCCCGGAGGTGAGAGACCCTGGTTAGCCCAGAGATCTGGCTCTGGATAAGCGTAGGGTTGACTTTCAGCTCTCTGGGAGCAATAGGGGCCCTTGAGCTCTGTGCAAGCACCGGCCCAAGCCTAGCCCTGTTCCCACGGAGGCACGTTTCCTGTTGTTACAGGTGAGTAGAGTGGACCCAAGCAGCAAAACCTGCATTCCCTTGTTAAGGAAGCTTTAGCTCAGGGATTCTCAATCCTTTTAGACCCAAGGCTCCCCCTTGTTAGACTCAAGGGCCCCCCAGAAAAATACCAGCTCTTAGCTTTCACTCATTTTTTGGCTATGGAAACATAATAGAGCAATTCTTCTGTCCTACCACACAGGGAGTCAGAGTGGTTTGGACACTTTTTGAAATCTCTGGGCTTATCTTATCAGTTGTGCAGGTGTCTAACAGTGCTAATATTGTGCAACGCCCTCAAAAGGATTTCCTGGCATCCCAAGTTGCTGCAACACCCTGGTTGGGAATCACTGCTCTGGCTGGGCACCGCTGTTGTCTCACTCAGCCCCTCTCTGGGGTGGACTGGTGAGATCCCACCAGTCTGGAGCGCGGGGGGAGGATTCAAGCAAGGAGATGGCACAAAGACATTTCCCCTTCCATTAGCCCCAGTCCTGGCAGAGCAGGTACAACTCCCAGCTACTGCCTTGGCAGCATGGGATGGTTCTGCCCCGTGTCGCCTTCCCCGGCTCCCCTTCTGCTACGGACCTGTTTGTACGTCTCCACCAGGGCTGTCTCGCCTCCACTCCCTGTCTTCAAACAATACTCAGCAAAGCCCCTCTTCCTCCTCCTCTGTTCGGAGGAAGCAAAGGCCTTGTGTTTTTGGCTTGGGGTCTGTTTGCTTTCAGCCAGCTGCTTCCACAAAGGAGGTTAATCATCTCCCCCAGCTATGCCAAATGATGTTGGTTAAACCCCCTAAAGCCAGCCAGGTTCAGCCTATCCCCCACTATGGGAGAGTGTGACATCAAAGGCTCTAACAGCAGGAGACAAAGTGGCAGGTCCCAGATTTGAATCGCCCCCCATGATTTGGGTAGGTTTGATGGGCAGAGCTGCAGTGCAGGGCAGAGACTCCCTCAGGCTTGGCTATGCTGGGCTGTGCCCTCGAGGTAGCCTTCCCCACCCCAACTACTGACCATGCTGTCTGGGACAGGAGCTGGATGTGGATTTGAAGTTCACCAACAAGGAGAGCCCAGAGGAGGTGGGGAGCACTCTCCCCCAGGCCTCAAGCACCCACTTCCCAGACTGCTGCCTCTACAGCCGGCTCTGTGGCCTGCAGAAGCTGAAAGTAAGTGTTGCCGTGGCGCTGAGGGTACGGGTCCCCCCCATGCTGCTGGCCATGAGTGAGGTGGAAGAGATCCAGCTCATTCTGCCATCACTGCAAGGCCAGAAGACAGCAAGAACTGAAGGAGGGACAATGCGAACCCTGGTGTCTCTGCTGCCTCCTGGGCATTAGGGTTTTGATCCAGGGGTCAGAAGCACCCTGTCGGGAGGTGCTCATCCCTTCTCACCTAGTCACTACAGATTCAACATGTCTAGGCTGTGCTTTGGCCCAGGAACACCCAGGGTCTGTGGCCAAACCAGGGCCTAGCGTCCTGTGCCTTCTCCATAGGACTCCTGGGGATGGTGTTAATACTGCATGGCTGGAGGCAGACTCTCCAGGCAGCACTGCTGGGGAGAGTGGTTTTGGGAGGACAGTAGGCAATGTGTGTCTGGCATTGAAAGCTGTTGCACTTCTTATCATGTTCCTGGACACTAACCACTGCTCTTGGTGCCCTTGCAGAAGGAACTGACCTTCACCATTTGCCTGCAGTACCAATACCAAGGAATTGATGACTTTATTGAGGAGAGCCAGTCAGTAAATATTGGGAAGCCGCTGATTGCAAAGCTCAACCTCTGTGTCAGTGATGGGCCAGGGGCCTTCGCCAGTGCCCACTCTCCACTGGTTGGCATGGATGTGTGTGCAGATGTCTTTACTGGCTCTTTCCAAAGCACTGGGGAGACCTCACAGTCGCCGGCTGCTTCTGATACCTGCAGGAGTCTCCCTTCTGGCTCCCATGTTGGCAGCTGGTGTGGCGATGACACCCAGTGGGTGAACACCCCAGAGGAGAACCTGAGTCCTGAGTTCCCAGCCTCTAATTCTGTGTAGATCTTGCCATTTGGCCGAAGGGTCACCTCAGCCTCTCCATCTAAGTGAGGACAGAGCTACACGCTGGATCCTTCCCCTGAACATTGGAACAGAGCCAGGCCCTGGGCCTCTTCATTGAAAATAAGGATTGGAAGGGACCTCAGGAGGACATCGAGTTCAACCCCCTGCTCAAAGTAGGACCAACTAGATCATCCCAGCCATGATTTTATCTATCTGGGTCTTAAAAACCTCTTGCTCAGGCCATTGGCACAACCATGGAGCTGCCCAAGAAAGAAGCCTCTGGATTTGTGTCTGAGGACTGGAAAGCCTGGCAGTGACCATGTAGGTTGACCTACCTGGCACAGGCCAGAGACCTGCACCCTGCCTCATGCCCAGGACTTTCTGCTGGCCCACGCAAGGTATTAAAGAGAGAATGCTGTGTCCGTAGCAGCAGTCCCCATACAGGCTCCTCTGTATGGCGGTCACAGGGAGCTACATGTAGCTCATAGAGAAAATAAAGGTACAACCTTCTATAAAACAACAGCTGGGCCTTCTGCGTGGAAACAGGGCCTGCATGGCTTAGGGCAGTGTTTCCCAACCAGTGTGCCATCCTAAATGAACAGGTGTGCCGCAATGAGCTACAATAGGTGTAAGGATGGCGAAAGCCTTAACAGGTGTGCTGCAGAAAATGTTTATTAATGTAAGCATGCCTTGGGTTGGAAAAGGTTGGGAAACACTGGCTTAGTAGACTGGAACCAGGGCCCAGAGCGCTTCCCCTCTAAGTGTGTAGCTTGAGGTCCCCTTGCTGTGGCTAGCAGGGCTGGCCAAAAACTAGAAGCGGGGGTAGGTGTCACCAAAGAATTTCATACTGGGGGTTTTAGTCAATTTTAGCTCTTTCTTGATTCAGTTAAGGCACGTTCCTAAACAGGAGCCATTCCTTTAAAACAAATGACTGAAAACCTTCCATTGCAGAAATGCTGAAATGAAGCTTTGGGACTTTTTCCCATCTCTCTTTAAAAACTGGTCCCAGATCTATACCAGCCAGGACTGCGCTCAGTGGCTGGCTTTGCCCCCAAACTGCATTTTTTATCCAACGAGTTATGTGCCCTAAGATTTTCAGCAGCTCTGGAGGGCAGTGACCATACTACTGCCCCTGTTGGGGCTGCTTGCCTGCTGGGCAGTCATCCTCTTGGCTGGCAGGCCCAGGCCCAGGACTCCCCACTCCTCATTAAGGAAGACTCTTCCCTGCCAAGTCAGGGTAATGTTGCCTCTCTGGTACTTACCCTTGTCTGAACCACCTGGGGGATGACAAAACACTGCTCCATCTCCCCGCCTGATACAACAACATGTTGGTGCTATGCTGCACCAGTGTCATGCTCTCTAACCATGATACACCCAGGAGCAGAGCAAAGGGAAGTCTCCAAGGGAACAAGCCCTTTAATGAGCTCTGTGGGCCCGGTGTATCCTGGGATGCCCTGAAAGCCACAGTGGGGTCCGTGTCAGAGCTGTTGCTGCAGCTAAGGAACATAAATCTACTTCCAGACACTCAGGGACTTAGGCAAGAGCATTAAGGAGGCTGCAGTGTCCTTGGCAGCTGGGCAGAAGGAAACCAAGCTGTTACAGTCATGCAAATATGAGCATACCCCAAATCGGCAGGAAGATTACAGGGACAAAGCAGGACAGAGGGTGCTGGCCCCTCCATCCCCACCTGTCCTGAGGACTGATCGCCACTGAGATCCTGCCACCAACCAGCCCCACACCTGCCCACGCCAGCCTCCCGGCCTGCTGTACCTGGTGCCAGCCAGCCCTGCCTTTTCAGCGCTGCCTGCTGCCAGCCAGCAACCTCTTCTCTGCAGGCACTGGCAGCCCTGGCCATGGGACCAGTGGCCCTGCAGGGTTGTGTGCTGCCAAGCCCCTGATGGTTTGCAAGATGCAGTTCATCCCAGCAACTCTGTCCGAAGGCCCGTCTGCTGCTGAGATCAGCTGCACACAAGGTGTTGCTGTTGTTGCAATCAGGTTAATTCGGGCACAGGGGAAATGGAGAGAAATAATCAGATTAGAGGATGATTCCAAAGGGGGTGGATTACAGGGAGCCAGGGCAGGAAAATGAGGCTGCTCTGGGGCTGGAGGGAAGTGCCTCCATGTGGCTTTCATGAGTGAACCAAAATCCAAGACCCCAAGACCTGGAGAAGCATTAGCGCTCGGCTGCTCACGGAGCCCAGCCCTGCTGCCCCCGCCGCTGCAGTAATGCCTGGAGCCCTCAGCTCGGTGGGTCACCTGTTGGGAGGGACAGGGAATGGGGCAATCAAGAGCTGCAAAGGACAGTGGCTGGGGAAAAAAAAGGAAGCATAGTTGAACAATAAGTGTTTTCAGTTGTTTCAAAGTTTTTCATTGTATTTTATCAGCTTTTCCCCCCATCAAGGACAGAGTGAGGGAAGAGAGATTTTCCCCCAACTGGAAAATGTCTGACCTGCTCTAGTAGATAAGTAGCTAGCTGCACAGGAACAGTTACTGTGACTTGGACTAGCTAAGAGCC
>NW_017729018.1:3776185-3789642 GCF_001723915.1 Gavialis gangeticus | reverse complement strand
GTGTTTTCAGTTGTTTCAAAGTTTTTCATTGTATTTTATCAGCTTTTCCCCCCATCAAGGACAGAGTGAGGGAAGAGAGATTTTCCCCCAACTGGAAAATGTCTGACCTGCTCTAGTAGATAAGTAGCTAGCTGCACAGGAACAGTTACTGTGACTTGGATTAGCTAAGAGCCCCTGGAAAGCTATAGCACGGGGCCCAGATCAGTAGCATTGTTAGGGCGGAGCAAGTGGGGCACCAGCCCTGGACACTGACTTAGAGGGGGCACCAGTCTGGCTCTCTTCCCCCCACAAGTTAGCCACAGCGGGTGCAGCCCAGCCATAGGAGCCAGGCTGTGTCTCTGCAGGGAGGGGAGGTGGAATGACACTCCTCCTGGAGGCTTTGCCATGAGGCACAACCCTGCCCCCAGGGGCGGGGGGACAAATGGCACCAGGAGCCCCCCAAGGAGGCCAGGCTGCTGCTGGTCCCTCAGTGGCAACAGCCCCAGCCCAGGATGCTGTAGCAGCAGCAGGAGGAGAGCCCCAGCAGGTAAGACTCCTCTCCCTCTCCCTTGGTCAGCATACTCCTTCCCCCTGCCCCTCGGCACTGGAAGAGCTTGCTGTGCCTCTGGCCCAAATAAACCCCCAGAGCTGCATCCCACGTAGGACTATACAAGAAGTCCTAGTTTCAGGCTCTTTTGTTTCCACTGGCTCACATGCAGAGGAAGGATGGCTGTGAAGGGCAGGTCATGTCCCAGGGTGGGGCAGGGGGAGGCCAGTGTGGTTTACTTGGCTGTGGCTTCTCTGGGTCCTCTCTCCCCACCACTGCCACCCAGTCCTGCCTCATGCCACGGCACTCAAGCCATGTGCCATTTTGCTTTTGAGCTGGTAATATGCAACTCGGCTCGTTTAAACAATACAAATAGGTGGTTACATCTGGAATAGCAAAGTTATTGGGGCAGCCATGTGTAAAGCACCAGCATGGAGTCATTTGCCTTTGGCTCGCGCAGCCAGCTCTGGTAGAAATGTGCTAGGCAGAGCAGCCCCAGATCTGCCGTGCTTCATGTCCAGCCTCTTTCCAAGAGATCCAGTGAAGAGCAAGGGAATTTACTTAGCATCTTCCCACAGCCCTTTGTGGGAACAAGTGGTGAGTTTGCCTTTCTGAGCTGGTGACTCCAGTCAAGGGGGCAATTAAAGGGGAAGATGGGACTGGAGGATCCAGCTGGAAGGCTTGGCGGGAATGGTGCCCTCCACTCCCATTTCTCCTGGCCAGCCGTCCTTTGTTGGGACTCGAAAGGCTGCGGCAAGCCATGCCGGGAGAGGGGCCTGGTTCCGCTGGTTGCCTTGACAGAGCCGTGGAGCCGGCGCCAGTGGGATAGGCCTCTCCAATTATGTCATGTGAAACAGCAGCCCCCATTCAGAGAAGCCCATCCCCAAGATCAAACCCCATTAGTTCCACTGCCATTGCTTCATTATCTCTGCTCAGGAGTGTGCCTCTTGATGGGGCTGTTAATCGAAACCTGGTCCCATTAGCTAGGCCAGGCTGCAGGGGAAGAATTGACTCTGCTTTTAATTGGTCATTAGAGGTTTAATTGTCATTAACGGGCGGGCCTGAATCCAGAAGAATCTAACGGCCAGGAACAAGGGGGAAAGGTGTCTAGTTTTGTGGGATTAGGGCTCTTCCAGCCCTACCCATCAAAGCCTGGCCCAGGACATGGGGGCAGCTCCTTTGATTATAGGCCAGGACTTGTTTACCTGGCCCTTGGGATGGCTTGATTGTCAGTGATCTGTCTGAGCCCCAGGGTCACTGATGGGCAAGCCCCTGAGGCCTAAATTCCTGAATGGATCCAAGTCTTCAGTGAAGGAGAAATACAATTGAGCATCTGCTTTTCAGAAAAGACCCTCTTCCATGTCTCTGGTGCTCTTGCTCTTAGGCCAGTCTCACTCCAGAACCTGCGCTGCAAGGTCCACTGTGATGGGTGCTGCGCTGGAGACAGTGACTTTTTCTTGGATTTTTAAAGGTATTTTCCTTTTCCGCATTTTTTTCAATGTTTTTTGGGGGGGTGGGGGGGACCTTTTTTTTCCATTTTCTCCTTTTCACTCCTTTTTTCTTCCCATTTTCCTGTTTCCAAGGGCAAAATGGTAAAAAAGGAATAAAGGGAGCAACAAAAGTGGCAGGGAGAAGAGCACTGCAAAATCCTCAAATGAGACATGACCCCTGGCAGTCTAGCATGCAGACAGCATCTCTCCTGCAGAGCAGCTGGGGACAACCAGAGCCGGCTGTCACGCCACTCGGTTCTGCGTCTGGCTTGTGCAGCTGCCACCAGCACAGCCACCAAAGCCATTTTAGATTTGCAATTATGGCCAGAGCTGGGCAAACTATTGTGGGCAAATTTTTGCCAAGTAATGTATTTTTGACTTGGCCGCAAGAGTTTGTGAATTTGCCTTGAATCCGTGGAGTTTTTGGTCTACAAGGAGCTAGGAAAAAAAAAGAAAAGTCAAAATGTTTCATTTTGACACTTTAGGAACCTCCCATTTTGATTCCTCCTTTGGAAATGATGTTCTGTTTACCTAAATTTAATCAAAGAATAAAAAGAGGACCCCCCACCAAAAAAAAAACCAACCCCCAGTACGACTGTTTATCCAACCCTAATCAATCCTTTTAGCTTTTTGTTTCAGGTCAACCCCAACATGACTTTTTAATCACATTTTTGCAATTCAGTCAGCAACCTCCTCCCCACACCCATCAGTTATTCACACAGCTTAGGATCCTCTTGGCCTGAGGTCTGCCCTTGACTGACACATCTGGCTTTGCAGCCTAATGCTACTTGGGACTTCTGGGCACTCGTGTAACACATGCAAATAGTAAATATGCAGTCTGGAGAAGCAGAGACCATGCAGAGAAATGAGATGGGGAAATGGCTGTAAAGGGCACTTGGGAGCAGGGGTTTTAATGGCCTATGTTAGGGTCCAGCAGACTCCAAATGGTGGCCCTAGGTCCAGCGCTATTTATCTGAAAAGGGTCTGACTCTGCCTTTCTCCCATAATGGGACAGAGGGGAGCTGTGCCAAGCTGGCAGCTCTAGGTAACATGCTTTGACAGGCTGCTCCTGGCTTTACCCCCTACACTACATGTCTGTCTTGCCACCCTATGTGACAGGCACAGGGGAGAGTGGCCTGTTAGTTGCCCTCTCTGCAGCTCCACTGAGGCAGCTGTTGCCTGGATAAGCATTTGTCCTATTGCTCATACCGTCTTCATGGCAGGGAGGAGACAGGGCTCGGCTCTCATGAATACAGAGATGCTTCTGTCCTGGGGCTGCTGGTTGTATATCAACCCTGGGGCTCTCCCTAGCTCAGTCCCATGGGTGAGGTTTCTAGGCACTGGGATTAGCATTTGTAAGACTCCATCCCAACACCCCTGGGTGAGGTGGGACCTCTGTAGCAGCCAGACTCTGTAGGGTTGAGGGGACAAGGCTCCTCAAGACTACAACCCGCCTTGGACTGTGCATCTACACGGAGCCGGAGCCAGCCCTTGGTCTGGGAATGCTGGGGCTGTGCCAGAGGCAGGGTGGGAAGGAAAGGCCCCCTTGGAAGACTGTTAACAACCTGAGGGGTCTTCCTGTCTTTATGCAGCATCTGCTGTTGCTACTTCACTCCCCACCCTGCTCCCACTCAGCTGCCATGTGGCAGGGGGGTAGAGCCCTTGGAAATCATAAATGATCTGGAAAATACGCCTCAGGTCACACCAACCTGGCAGGGAAACAATGGGGATGGCCCTCACCCAGCCGCCTGGGGCCAGCCCAGACCGCTGGGCACCCTCCTCCTCCTGCTCCCTGGCCCCAATTGTGGAGCCCCGGGAAGGCGGCTGCCGTTCCTTGCAGCTCCATCTGTGTTTCTTTGAAATTCACATTCTCAACTATGTAATTACTGCAGCTTTGTGTGTCCAACATGTGGCCTTGCAGTCACTGCTTGAGAGCAATTAGGAAAGGCACAGCCCCCAGGCGGAGCCCCCCGCACCGCTCCAGAGTGATTGGAGACCAGATTCCCCTTGACAAGCAAAAGGGACATGACACTGCCTGTTAAAAATATAACAATACCAGCTCCCAGGCCAGGGCCTGGGAGAGACTTTCACTGGAAACTTGTGTCAGGTCACCCATGCATGGAATATGGAATTAGTCCTGACACACAATAGGCAGAGGTGGAGAAGGGGTGCAGGAAAGAAAGGAAGAAAGACTTTGGAGCAAAGAGTGGGGTTGAAAGAGCACGAGGAAGAGCAAGGCAAAAAACGAGGAGACATGAATGAGAAAGAGATCAGATGGAGAGAGGCAGAACTGAGAAGCATGAAGAAGAGGGGACTGGGAGGGGCAGAGATGAGCACATCGGGGACACAAGCAAACCCTGAGCCCATCCCTGTCCTTATGGCTCCCTGTCCCCAGACAACAGTGTCCCCCACCCCCTACTCGTTGTAGAACAGTCCCTGCTGACTTGCAGCTTGCTCCTTCCCCTCCTGAGACGTGTGGGGCTGAGTTCTCTGCCTGGTGGGCTGTCCAGCCCCTTGTTGCTTTGCCATGGATGAGCACAGCAGGACAGTGGTCAGGACACCTGTATGGCAGCTTTCATTCCCAGCAGGCAGCTGGCTCGTGGGACACTGCTCACTGGCCCTGCAGGTACCAGATGTGTGCTGTCTAAGAAGCAAAATGCAAATGGAGTGAGACAAAAGGAGTGATGGGAGCAGACCACAGGCTGTGGGGACAGGGCACCCACTCTGGTTAGCTAAGTCCCGGGGGTGGCCTAGCCATTTTAGCAGCCGGGCGTTCTAATTGCAGCCAGGCTAGATATTAAGGCCAACTCCTCGAAGGAATTTAAGGCATCTAACTGCCTCTGAACCTAAGGCTACTCAAAAGTCTGCCAAGGTTTGGGCCTAAAGCACCAGGCAGGAGGGGGCAAAACTAAGGAAGAAGACAAGCCTCCCTAAAGTCCCAGGACACCTGTACTATTTGTGCATGACCCTGGATTAAGTCCTATGCTCTCACAGGCTCACAGGAGGCTCATAAGCAGAAGCAAGGGTCACCTTGTGGTGAAGGCACTGGCCTGCGATACAGAATAGGTGAGTTTACCTCCTGTTTCTCCTAGGGATTTCCTGTATGACTCTGAAGAGGCCACACCATCGTTCTTCCTCCAATTCCTACCTACTTGCATTGTGAGATCCTTGGAGCAGGGCCCATTTTCTGGTCATGTAACTGTACAGCACCCAGTACCATGGAGTCAGGATCAGATTGGGCACTACCATAAAACACATCATCGGTATCCAGCAACGTCACCTTGGGAACAGTTCATTTGGGTACTGCTGTCTGGGAGGAGAGTGGAGCAGGGGCCCCTGGAGCCCAGCAATATGTTATGAGAGGGAACCAGCTACGAGACATGAAAGCTGCAAGATAAATGGACTGACATTTGGTAAGCATTAAGGTGAATATTAGGGAAAATTGCCCCAGTGGAAACTGTCTCCAAAGGGAATGGGTGGGGGCAGCAGAGATGTAACTAGGAATTCTGATACCCTGGGAGGTGGGGAGAGGAGTGCCGAGCCCCAGTCTTACCCCATCCCCCCTGTACACGGACTGCTGCTGCCCCTGCATGAGCTACTACTGCCACCCATGAATCACTGCCAAGACAAATGGCCCACTCACTCCACCTCCTTATGCTACTGGGGGGCAGGACACTTCAGTTCAGGAATGCTGCAAAAGCTCCTGTAGGAAAATATGGACAAGACCCAGCAAAACTGCTTTGTCTTCCCATGTCTGTAATTCAGAGCACAGACAAGTTCCCACAAAAAATAGGTGTTATTTTTCAAAAGAATAATGAAAGTAGATCCAGCACTCTGGTCAGACTCCATCTCAGGCAAGTATATCCTGTCTCTCTAACCTTAGTCTCTTACCTTCCTTAAAACACGCTGTAGTGCTGCTGTCAGGTCGTTCTCCACACCAGAGTGCTGTATTTTAGTCATTGGTTAAATTAAGCAATTCCTACATTAAGCACAGCCTGTAAGGAGCACCAAGGAAACTTGAGACAAAATATGCTTATTAAATTATTACTAACAAACCATCTACTATTGCTGTATTAGCAGTAAAAAGAGTGTGCGGGAAGGTCCTGTGCCCAACAGTGCCATAGTTATCTCTTGACTCAGAACAGGCCCATCTTTCATTGCATTTCTCAATCGAGCCACCATCATTCTCTGACACGGGTAAAAAAAACCCCAACAAAAGTTGTTCTCTAGGAAACTAGATCATTTCATTTTGATCTTTTTAAAATCTGCCACATATAAAAAAGGAATAAGAGTAAAGACAAAGGGGCTGAGGAACAGCTATCCGGGAAGGGAAAGCACAGTCTATCAAGTCCAGGGAGATTACAACAGGCTGCCAGAGATCCCTTGGTTTAATTCACAGGGACTCACCAATCTGTGGGAGTTCAAGAGTCCCTGTGGGGGCCTGGCAGATTTCTATTGCCAGTCATTGGTACAGAGGGCTGCTTGTTCCACTCGCTGATGCGAGAAGCCAAGGCTTCCTGAAAGGCAGGGCTCTGGAGACACAGGACCTCCCAGATGGGAAGGCCAGCAAATGTCACCCCTGCATGGAGCCCAATCCTGTTCTCACAGCTCTCACTAGGCAATTAGCAGCCTGGGAGGATTGTTTTGGTGCAGGTCCTAGGGGAAGCTCTGGATCAGGTCCTCAGCTGGTGTAAATTATCATGGCTCCAGCCAAAGAACAGGTCCTCTGCAGCTACAAAGAAAATGAAAGCTCAAACAGGCATGGTGCTGTCCACTTGGCTTTGTGGAGGTGATAGTCAAAGTAGCTGCTCTTGAATTCTCCTTTGTGGAGGTCTTGGGTGTCTTGGTCTTTTGCTAGACTCCATGGTTGCTTCCTTGTTTGTGACCCCAACTGATTCAGCCAGAGGAGACTTCTAAACATGGGGCAGGGAAGAGAGGAGGGTTCTGCCCCAGCACTGAGCTATGGCATTGAAGGTGTGTTAGCAGCTCGGCAAGCTGCTGCATAGTAGGGTCCTAGCAATTCCCCACCCTTCTCCTCAGCTGGGGTCTCACGGTGTCCAACATCTATTCAGTGCAACCCAAAATGGAGACCAGCCAAAGTGACAGGCATAGGAGTTTGGAAAGTTGCCGGGAAGAAGGGAAGTGACCATTTATCAAATAGGCTGCCAGGTTTTGTCAATGGTCTGAATATGCTCCTTGGCTTTCATCCGTAATGATGCAATACTGGAGCTTCTCTGGTCGACGTCTTCCAAAGGGTACTTGTCCACAAAGGTGGTGGCACACTGGTAAGGGGTGGGTGCCATGGGCTGCATGGTCTGAGACATTGGTGGCGGGCTGTTGAGGAAGGAGTGGCCAGTGTAGGCTGGCTGCAGGGCTTGGGTAGGTCCCATGAAACCTGGAATGCTGTGCACCGTGGTAGCGCTAGAGATAGGGGAAGTCAGCCAGGGGTCCAGAGGTAAGGAGTTGCTCATAGGCCCAACATTGGCAGTCATGGGGGGCCTACTGAAGGACAGCATAGGGGTGTCATGGAGTTTCATTGAACTGGCTTCCATTTTCTCCTGCCGTCTCCACTTGGCTCTTCTGTTCTGAAACCACACCTGCAATGGGAGATGCTGAACAGTGATTAACTGCAGGTATACCTATGCTGCACCAACTCACACCAAACTGAATTTAATTAGCATTCAGCACAACAGCCATAGACATCCAGGACTGTAGGATTACTGCCCACAGTGGCCATCTGGAGAGAACCTAGAGTCTCCTGTCCCCAAATCACCCCTGCCACACACTGGGCTAAAGGAGAATCCTGCCATACAGGGTCTATGGTGCACAGCTGAGCAATTCCAAGTCCATAGCAGAGGGCACCGATAACATAGCCCCACACACAGTGCTTCCCCATCCTGGTACCACATGAAGACTGGGAACTGAAGATGCTGTGTGACAGCTGAATGCTGTTTCCATAATTACCCACAGGTCAGTCACCTCTGTTGGTTAAATAATCCTGAGGGGCTTCCTCAGACAAAACTCTTGTGGGTTTTCCAATTCCTGAACGGGGTGTTTCAGACACACAGTTCTGTATGGTGTCCCTCTGGCAAGCCTCATCCCCAAGCACTTTATGAGTAGCTAAGAGGAGGGAAGGAGGCTGCAAGGTGTGATGTGAACAAGAGGAAAAACAGAGGTGTCCAGGGAAGAGCCATTTATACAAAGATGCTTTACCCCAAAGCTGCTGCTCAGACCAAGGTGCTCTTATCCTGGGGCACCTGAGATTGACTTCTCTAGTTTAGACCATACTTCAAGGCCACCTCAACTGACCTCCTGCACTGCACAGACCAAAGGGCTTCTCCCAGGAATCCTGAGGTCTAGCTTTAATTTCCAGGCACTGGGCCCTGTTTTGGCTTTGTCTGGTAAATTAAAAAACCCTTTCCTATCAGCAACCTTCTCCCCCTGAAGGTATTTATATCCTGTAGTCAATCCATCTTTATCCTTATGTAGAACACGCTCAGAACCATGTGGCCTTTCACTGTCCCTTGCCTCCATCATCCCATTCATTTAGGCTCCCCCATGCAAGTCTGGCCATGACTCCTGCTGGACTCCATCAGCACCACTCTTCACAGCTGGGGACCTGCTCCCTGTCTTCTTCCCCACAAATACAGTCAGGTTTGAGCCTTTAACCGCACGTTACGCATTAGGCTTCTTCACAACTGTAAACTCTTGCTTTAGAACATGTTCCAGGAGCATGCACTTCCACTGCAAAAAGAAGGACCAGCCAGAGGTATCCCTCATGAATCTAGCAATACATCTCAATCTTGGCGCTGCGACCTCACTTCTGTTATAGTCTTGGACCTCTCACCATACCACTCTGCTAGTATATACCACTTCTGTATACACCACTCTGCTAGTGCACCTCAGGCCTAAATCTTGTTATTCAAAACAGAATGATAAAAGACAATGATATAGCCGAATCTGAACAGCACGGCATATGCAAAGGAAAATTCTCTCTTAATGCTGTATTAGAATTCCTTGAACTTTTCAGCACAATAGCGGAGAAAGGAGAAGTGGTTGATAGAATTTATTTGGACTTTCAAAAGGCCTTTGACAAAGCCCATCACAAGAAGCTGGTAAAGAAGCTAAGTAGTAATTGGGTAACAGGCAAAAAACAAAAAAGTTGGGGATCAGAAACTGGTTTGGAGACAGAAAATAAAGAATAAGAGCAAGTACTCAAGTTTCAGCATGGCAAAAGTTTAATGGTGTGGGCCTCAGACCCTGGACTCCAAGGCTGCTGTTCACTGATCTGAAACTGGGGGTGAGTAATGACGTGGCAAAATTTGCAGGGCACCAAATTATTTAAACTAGCCAAGAATCCAAAGGGAATTAGAGAAACTTTGGAGGGATCCTTAAGACTAGGATGGAGAATGACATGGATGATATCTTAATGTCCTTTAATGCCAGGGATTACACGTGCAGTAGGCCTGTGCGAAGCAGCAAGTATTTGCTTTGGATTTGGATTCGGCTGATTCAGAGGACAGTGATTTGATTTGGTGGTTCAAATCACTGTCCTGATTCGATTCGGCCAAATCTCTGAATCAGCCAGGCCCATCGTCTGCCCGCTCTCCCAGCCTGGCAATGGCTGCCCCGTCCGCCCCAGCTCCCAGCTCTTTGGAAAAAGTCCCTACTCACCAGGTGCTGCTGGGTGGGGGACAATCCCCACTGCCCTCCACTGCCCCACGCTGCATAAGCCCCCCAAGCCCGCCTCACTCCCCCAGTCCCCCCACGGATGCCCCACCCGGGCCAGCTCTGGCCTTTTAAAAAAAAAAAAAAAAAAAAAAAAAACCTGAAAAGCCCCCAGACTCACTGCTCCTGTCAGCAAGGGTGATCCCTACTGTCCCCTCCTGCCCCGCACCACGTGGGGGCTCTGCACGAGCCCCCCAGAGCCCGGAGGCTGCACCAGGAGCGGTGAGTCCCAGGGGTTTTCTCCAGTGTTTTTTTCCTGAAAGGGCCGGAGTTGGCCCAGACGGGGCACCTATGGGGGGGCTGGGGGAGCGAGGGTGGAGGGTTGGGGGGCTCATGCAGAGCCCCCCCATGCAGCATGGGGCAGTGGGGATTGCTCCCCGCCCAGCAGCACCTGGTGAGCACCAGGGCTGTTTTTTTAAAATGCTGGGAGCTGGGGCAGGCAGGGGCAGCCATGGGGACGCTGGGGGAGCAGGAGATTGGAAGGGCTGGCAGGGGTCCCTCCATGGACCCGTCTTCCTTTCCCCCTTCCCCCACCCCTAGTACTTACCAGCTTGGAGTTGGCTGCAGCTCCCTGCTGCAGCCACCGGGGACTGCCCGAATCAACAAAGCTCTCCGAATGTTTTGTGAAGATTCAGAGAGCTTTGAATCAGCAACCTAAAGATCAAAGGGAAGCTGGGTGACAGCAAGCATGGGCTGATCACCTTCACCATCTGCTGAAAAGCTGTCAAGTCAGTCAGCAGTCCAGAGGTCCTTGACTTCAGGAGGGCTGACTTTGACAAGCTCAGGAGACTTGTTGGTGAGGCCCTAAGGGACCATGAGGCCAAGGGGAGGGGAGTCCAGGAAGAGTGGTTGCTCCTCAAGGGAGCGATCCTAGATGCACAAGCTAAGGCTATTCCGTCTCGGAGGAAAGACAGCAAGAGGGCACAGCAGCCCCCTTGGCTCAACAAAGAACTAGCGGTCCTCCTGCATCTAAAAAGACAGACCTACAAAGGATGGAGGACGGGATCCACCTCCAAGGAGGAATATACTGCACTGGTCTGGACCTGCAGGAAGCAAACCAGGACAGCCAAGGCTACCACTGAACTCCAACTGGTCACAAATATCAAGGACAATAAAAAGTCCTTTTTTAGATATGTGGGGAGCCGGAGGAAAAGCAAGGGTAACATTGGACCCCTGCCAAACCGGAAGGGGGAACTGATGACTGACACCCAGGAAAAAGCCAACTTGCTAAATGGGTACTTTGCGTCGGTCTTTCACATGGCTCCTGCCCATTACGGGACAGGGATGCCTAAGTGAGGGTGGTGCCTTGCCCTCCATCAATGCTGACCTCGTGGAGGAACACCTTGAGAGGCTGGAAACCTTTAAGTCAGCCGGCCCTGACAATTTACACCCCAGGGTACTCAAGGAGCTGGCCTGCATTAAAGCCCAACCCGTGGCACGGATCTTCGAGAGCTCTGGTGAAGTGCCTGAAGATTGGAAGAAGGCCAATGTGGTGCCTACCTTCAAGAAAGGGAGGAAAGTGGATCTGGCAAACTATAGGCCCATCAGCCTGACCTCTATCTTGGGGAAGGTCTTAGAAAGGATTATCAAAGAGGACATTCTAAAGAGACTGGCCGATGGCAACATCCTGGGGGACAGCCAGCATGGGTTTATTGCGAGTAGGTCATGCTTGACCAATCCCATTTCCTTTTACAACCAGGTGACCTATCACCCGGACAAGGGAGAAGAGATTGAGGTCATATATCTTGACTTCAGAAAAGCCTTCGATCTGGTATCCCATGATCACCTTTTGGCAAAACTGGCCAACTGCGGCCTCAGGTCCACCACGATCCGCTGACTAGGGAACTGGCTCTGGGGTCGGACCCAGGGGGTGGTGGTTGATGGAAGTCACTCATCATGGTGCCCTGTGACCAGTGGGGTCCCTCAAGGCTCTGTCCTTGGACCTATTTTGTTGAACCTCTGCATTAATGATGTGGACACTGGAGTCAGAAGCAGACTGGCCAAGTTCCCCAATGATACCAAATTTTTGGGTAAAGCATCCACACCTGAGGACAGAGGGGTAATCCAAGCTGACCTTGACAGACTTATGAAATGGGCGAGAACCCGATGGTGTTTAACACAGAAAAATGCAAGGTTCTCATGCCTGCACCATGTCTATAGGTTCGGCAGTGCTACGCGGACTAGCACTACAGACAAGAGCGACTTCGGGATCAGGATTGACCCCAAGATGGGCATGAGCCTTCAATGTGATGCTGTGGCTAGTAAAGCGAGCAAAACCCTGGCTTGCATCCATAGATGTTTCTCAAGCAAATCCCAGGGCCTCATTCTCCCCTTGTACTCGGCCTTGGTGAGGCCGCAGCTGGAGTACTGCGTCCAGTTTTGGGCTCCACAATTCATAAAGGATGTGGAGAAGCTTGAGAGAGTCCAGAGAAGAACCATGCACATGATCAGAGGTCAGGAAAACAGACCTTACAACGACAGGCTGAGAACCATGGGGCTCTTTAGCTTGGAAAAGCGCAGTCTCAGGGGTGATCTGATGGCCACCTATAAGTTTATCAGGGGTGACCACCAGGATCTGGGGGAACGTTTGTTCACCACAGCTCCCCAAGGGATGATGAGGTCGAATGGTTATAAACTACTACAAGACCGTTTCAGGCTGAACATAAGGAAAAGTTTCTTTACTGTCCGAGGCCCCAAGGTCTGGAACAGCCTGCCATCGGAGGTGGTTCAAGCACCTACATTGAACACCTTCAAGAGCAAATTGGATGCTTACCTTGCTGGGATCCTATGATCCCTGCTGACTTCCTGCCCTTTGGGTGGGGGGCTGGACTTGATGATCTTCCGAGGTCCCTTCCAGCCCTAATGTCTATGAAATCTATGAATCAATTTGGACCTTTAAATGGGTCCCCTGATTCAATTCAGATTCGGAGATTCAGCCACTGAATCGGGCTGAATCTCCTCCGAATCGAATCACCACCTGAAGCTTCCCACAGCCCTAATGTGCAGTACTGGTCATTCACTCTCCAGAAGAAGATATCAGACCTAGAGGGGGTTACAAGTATGGTGGCAAGAATAATCAGCGTGTGGGAAAACACCCCTATGAAGGAGGTAAAAATTGGCACCTGTCACTGATTGCTCTCACTGATGGAATAGTGAAGGACACTGGCTTAGACGAAGCCTTGTACTGATGGATCCATAATGCCAATTCATGAGTTCTCATTCCATAGTTTATAGTTTCATAGTTAGTAGGGTCGGAAGGGACCTGAGCAGATCATGAAGTCCAACCCCCTGCCATGGGCAGGAAAGAGTACTGGGGTCAGACGACCCTGGTAGGTGATTATCTAGCCTCCTTTTAAAGATCCCCAGGGTAGGAGCAAGCACCACTACCCTTGGAAGTTGGTTCCAGATCCTGGCTGCCCTGACAGTGAAGTAGTGCCTCCTGATATCCAGCATTGAATCTGCTCTCTGTCAACTTATGGCTGTTATTCCTCATTACTCCCGGGAGTGCTTGGGGGAACAGGGACTCTCCCATAGCCGGCTGGTCCCCCTTGGCCAATTTGTAGATGGTCACTAGATCCCCCCTCAGCCTTCTCTTGTGGAGGCTGAACACGTCCAGGTCCTGTAGCCTCTCCTTGTAGGGCCTGCCTTGCTGCCCCCTGATCATGTGAGTGGCCCTCCTCTGGACCCTCTCGATGCTGTCCACATCCCTCTTG
>NW_017729018.1:3762996-3771185 GCF_001723915.1 Gavialis gangeticus | reverse complement strand
TGGATGCATGACAAGGTGCGGTTAGCCTTCCTGACCGCATCCCCACATTGGCAGCCCATGTTCATCTTGGAATCAATAATGACACCAAGATCTTTCTCTGCCTCTGTGCTGACGAGAAGGGAGCTCCCCAGCCTGTAGATATGGTGCTGGTTCTTCCTCCCCAGGTGTAGTACCTTGCACTTGTCAGTATTGAATCCCATCCTGTACTCATCCGCCTACCCCGTAACCTGTCTAGATCTAGTTGTAGCCTGTCCCTCTCCTCCAGTGTGCCCACTTCTCCCCACATCTTAGTGTCATCCACAAATTTGAACAAGGTGTTTTTCACCCCCTCGTCCAAATCGCTGATGAAGATGTTGAAGGGCGCGGGCCCGAGGACCGAGCCCTGGGGGACCCCACTGCTCACATTCCTCCAGGCTGAAAAAGACCCGTCCACCGCCACTCTCTGGGTGTGGACATCTAGCCAATTGGTGACCCATCTGAATGTGTAGGCATCAATGCCAGTTGCCTTATTTCTTAAGGAGGTGAGAGACGGTGTCAAAGGCCTTCCTAAAGTCCAGAAAGGCTACGTCCACCATAACACCTGCGTCCCAGGATTTTGTGACCTGATCATAGAAGGCAACCAGGTTGGTCTGACAACTAGGCATCTCTTGAACAGAGGCATCCAATCTTGTCAGATCAGCCTGTACTTTCATGATGGGAAATAGGTTGAAAACCACCGAATTTATTTCATTTGCAACCTAAGACAGTGCTGAACTGAAGTGTCTAGTGCCACAAATGGGGCCCTCTAACCACCAGATCTGCTGCTCCTTGGAGTGACTTGGTTTTCCACTTCTTCCCACTTCCAGCTCATTTTTTGCTAGTTTTTCTGTAAATTTACTTCCAATTTTCCTGAATTTTTCCTCCTTTATGTCTCTGTACTGCTTACAGTCATTTCCAGAAGGCATGGTGCTCCCAAAAAACCATGGGTCCAACTCATTCCTAGTGATTTCCATTCAGTTCCAGCAGGGATCACTGCTTTCTGGCACATCCTTTCCTGTGCCGCTAGTGATGTTTTGCTAGGCTATGGACTATTAAAAAAGAAAATTAGACCTCTAGTGTTGTCAGTTTACATGAACTGAGGTTTGCCCCTCACTATCCTCTAGCTCGCCAGTGGGAGTTTCTAACATACAAATACGTGGCAGCACAACTTCTTTTCAGACAAGTTTTGGGCAATAGGGGAATGTGCTCAAAACTCCAAGAAACAAAACCTCAGAGTCTATGAAGTTCTATATTCTGGAAACAGACACCATCTAAAGTCTGACACTCGAGAATCCACCAGGATCTCACTGATCCCAGATCTAGAATTCTCCAGAATATCACAAGATCAAAAAATCTAGACCCTATGAAACTCAAATCTTTCCTAGCTCTAGAATTCTTGAGGTCATATAATGATTAGAAATTTCTGTCTCCTATGCATCTTTCTTTTCATGACATTTTTAACTAACATTTATATCAAAATCATTTTCAAAATCACACTCCCTGTATTTTGTTTTACTAAGAATCTAATTTTCACCAAGAAAATAAATTATATATTTTGAGAAAATTCCCAGGAAAACGATGTAATGTATTGTGACATTTTTCACATAAGAGTAGAGCCTTGTAAAATGAAAATCACTGCAAAATATCAGTTTTCCTGTGATCTCACTTCCCTTGTTTTTCAAACTCCTTTGATATTGATAATAAGTTCACGCTGAGTTCTAGTTCCTGTATCGCGCTTTACATTCAAAGATCTCTACAAGCTCTAAGAAAAGGAAAGTATCATCATCTTCATTTTGATGAACTGGAAAAGTGAAGCCGAGAGAAGAGCAATGTCAAGCCTGAGATCAGCAGCAGGCTAGTGGCAGATTTTGGAGCAGATTCTCCATCTGTCTGATGCCCTACACTCTAAAGTGTCTTAAACATTTCTCAGCTCCAAGGAAATGGCCAGGACCAGGTCTCCCTCACAAGGCAGTCACATCAAGTTAGAACCACAAGCTGGGGTTTTCTGGATCAAGCTTCACTGTAAAGCAGAGGAAAGCCTCAGAGAAAGGACATTTTGTGCCCCAAATTTTGCCTGATATCTCTTTCTAATATAAAGCTGGCCCAGTGAAAGATATGAAACAAATCCTGCTTCTCGCATATTCCCTGGACCATCGTGATTACACCAACACTATAACATTACTATTGATATCGAAGCCACACACAAGCCTGGCAAGCAGGAGCTCTCCTTTCTTGTGGTTAACATTGCCAGCTCTAGCAGCGTGCTGCCCTCTGTACATACATGCAATTGAATTGCGATCGCATTCGCGGCTCAGGAATGGCTCAGACAACTGCAGAAGCCTGAGAGCCAGCAGGACTCAGCACTGCAGGTACTGGAGGACCACGTGAACAGTGATTATTTGGGGGCAGTGAAGGAGCCACAGGAGCATGTGTGCATGTCTACCCAGGCAGGCGGTTGTTAGAGGAGGCTCTAATGCTGGCAGTGCTCCATGAAGTAGGCACTTGCCCCAGTTAGGATGAATCCTTCTCCGGGAAGGAGCGCTGAAGAGGAATCCTGGAGGCTGATGCTCTGTCTTCATGTAACAGGCAACACCACACACACAGCAGCAAGACAAGCTTCCTCCACATCCCTGACCTAGAGCTCTTGAGCTCTGGCCTAAAGAAATCCTGCCATTAGAGTGGAGAGGGATGTCTAGGCTCCCTGGCTCATTCGGTCCTTGGCTTTGCTGCTGGTTCTTTCACCTAGTGGCAGTGTGGACTCCTGACCGCTAGGAACTGACTACACCAGGGGCGGGCAATTATTTTGGGCAGAGGGCCGCTTACTGAGTTTTGGCAAGCCATCGAGGACCACATGACAGGTAGCCAGGGACAGGAAAATATTAATTTTATAAATTTTTTAGGGACTGTGCAGGCTGGATAGAATGGCCTGGCAAGCTGCACCCGGCCCGCGAGCTGCATTTTGCCCACCCCTGGAGTACACAGATACTACAGCACAACTACTGAACTAGTTACTGAGAACTGAAAGGCTTGCATATGTGCTATAGATTAACTAGGTGCACAGACGTAATAGAAGCAGCTGGGCCTCTCTCACCTGCACTCTGACCTCTGGAAGATTGACCTTCATGGCCAGCTCCTCCCGGCTGTAGACATCGGGGTAGTGGGATTTCTCGAAGGCCCTCTCCAGCTCATGCAGCTGGTATGTCGTGAAGGTTGTGCGGTTCCTCCGGTGTTTTTTCTTGGGCTGCTCTTCTTCAGTGTTGTCTGGTGTGGTGCCCTCACTGTCCACGCTCTTCCTCAGCTCACTCAGCTCTCCCTCACATTTATTTAGGAACATGCTGGCTTCTGTGAACAGGACAGTAGTTGGGGATTATTTTGGAGCCCGGCTGGGAATGTTACCCTCACAGACAGCTAGAAAGACAGGTCCCTCCATCACAGCATAGGGACAGCGGAAGAAATTTAACACACATCTCTAGCCAGCACCTTCCATTCAAAGGGGTCCCAAAGCATTTTATAAACTAGACTTGCAAATCAATTCATCTGTCACTGAAAAGCAGCTACTTCAGCAGCAGAATAAGCCATGCATGGTGCATAACTGTACAAGAGATGAAGGACAGTATGTGACGAAGAATTTTGTATCTACAGGCTGGTCTGCATACACATATTGGTTAGAAACTACACATTTCTGAGAAGCTATACTGGCTCAGTCACCATTATGTCATTAAAACTGTAGGCACCCCAGGGGCTTGTAGTGAATTAACATTTTAGCAATATAAAAACAGGGTGCAGGTCGGTCCTAACTGAAATTTCATGGAGGATTTTGGACAACTGTCTGTCTGGACAAAGAGGCCAATCCTCCTGCCCTTGGAAACAGTGCTATAGTTACTTTTCATTGACCAAAAGGTGATTCTCCCTACCAGGGGAAGATCTAGGATTTTGAAAAAGAGGGTGTAGATGGTGTGGTGTATCATCCCATATAACACAACACATTTTTTCTTCAGGCAAAAAGAAATCAGAAGATTTACTAATATGTTTGGGGCCTAAGATTTAAGACTGAAGTGAAAACAAACATAATTGAAGTGGAATGCTTTAAAAATGGTTTACAAGGCTGTGAAATAGGAGCTACATTACCAGGCGCAACTAATAGACAGAAGAACTGCAGAAGAAAGGCTAGCTTGATTAGTGGAACCTCAAGATCATTAAAAAGGAGAGAGGGTCGTTAACACCTGTGGAATGAAGAATGTAGAAGGAATCAGGTAGATTTTAATGACTCCCTCCTTGCTGCCTGACTAGAAATGCTGCTGCCACTGTCAGGCAGTTGGTTTTGAACTTTGGATGGAGCAGGACTCAAAGCAGGGTGCCGCAGCACTAATGCACCCCATCTGGATCTGCCCCTGCTCCCTAGAGTCCACACTAGACTCAGTATTTTCACCGGTGCAGTACTGACCCACTGGGAAGACTACCTCCTCCTGAACCATCAATTCTGCCTCCTGCAACGGTTCTCCGTTTTTGGAGATCTTTTTAAAGAATTCTCTGCCGCTGCCCTGCTTGGCTTGTGAGACCAATAAAGAGCTATGGTGAAGAAACAAGACTGTCCAGGCTCTGAGGACTTGCCCACCTTGCAGTGGTGGCAGAACCCAGCAAAGACTGTGCAGAGTATGCCCTGCCCACTTGCACTTGCTGACCCGCTCCAAACCCAGACATTCACGAGGGACGTTTCTGCAGATTCGTGCCTAGCACCTACTCTCAGCCCACCAGGAGCAGGCATAAGGGGACAAGCCCAGTGTGGCTTTGCTGGCGTATTTGGGAGTTTGGAGCAAGCCTGCAGACACTGGTAGATGGGATCTAGGCAGGGGGGTCTTTGGTGCTGTCTTCGATGGGATGTGTAGAGAAGCCACTATTCATCTATTCCTGCCCTTTCACTTATGTTTCCTCACAGTGCTGGGGGATCTCACAAAACATATTCTGTTTAGAAACAATCTTGATGTTAGAGCTGAGATTCAGGTACTTCTGAGTCCCTCACTGATGATTAGGGACAGCTGGTGGCAGCTGGGGTGGTGTGGGCACTAAGGCGCATGGTTGCAAGTACAAGGTCAAAGCAGGAGCACTCACGGCATGGGCTGTCAGACTCCAGCGAATGAGTGAATTCTCCTAAATACCTTGTTGCCAGGACATGAGAAAGAAAAGGGACACCTGGCATCCAAGGGCATCAACAGCTGAGGGCCACATTAACAGCCACACTTAGACTCTTTTATGCTACTCTGGTACTACAAATTAGCCATGCACCTGATCACATAACCTGGGTTTAGCGAAATACTCAAAACAACCTGCATGATCACAGAGACAGACAGATATTTTCAAGGAAACAGCTTGTTCATTCCTTTAAGAGTTCATCTGCTCCTGCTGCTTGTTCCGTTATACAAAGTCATAATCCTTTCCCTCTGACATCACAATCATATCCACAACAGCCCATTGTGTTGTTACCCAACCCAGGGGATTAGGATTTAAAACAGGCTGCATTGTCTAGTGACTAGAGCAAAGGGCTTGGCTTTTAGGCACCTGGGTTCTAGCCTCAGCTCTGCAGATCTGCTCTGTGGCTGGGAACAAATCTGTTCTCCTCTCTGTGCCTCAGCTTCCCCTTCTGTAAAATTATTTCCACCACAGTGAAGTGTTTTGAAATTCTTCCATTACAGCAGCCAAGTGGCATGGTTAGAATGAAGGAAGAGAAAAGACTGGGCATGTGGCCTCTGCACAGGGATGTGCCAGAGGCTTTTCAATGGCTTAATTCCCTAGTCCTGAATGGGAGCTTTGCCATTAGCTTCAACCAGATCTAGATTTGTGTTTGCATGTGTGCGCGGGGGGTGAAGCACTCTTTTGACAGCATCCAAGCAAAACTCCAGCAACTCTGGCTGCTTTGTAAAATGCCAGAGCTCCTTGGGAGAGAGCTGGATTTGCTCAAACTAGGACTATAAAGAGCAAACCACTGGGCCTGCCTTTCAGATCACCGCATTCACGGGAATGAGGACAGATAAAGAAAGCTGGGACCAGGAGCAGAACTGACTGAGGACAACTGGTGCAGTAGCTCCAGATGCCACCGTTGGGGGAGTGCAAACACCTGCTGCCAGAGCTCGCAGCTGGCCGCAGCACCGCTGCTAGCACTGCCCTGGGCACTGCTGCTTCCCTGAAAACAAAGCTGACCTGTTGTGCCTCTGGGTGACATGACACAACGAGGACCCCATCTGGCTCCGATTAAAGCTGATGAGCATCTTTCCACTGACTTCAGCTGGGGTAGTTCAGACTGTTCATGGATATGGAGAAAAGGTGCTGTCCTGCTGTCCAAGCCCAACACCCCTTGGCAAGCCACACAGAAGGAGCGGGCCAGCCACCAGAGCACCCCTGAGGCTGATTTACTTGAGGTGAGGGTCTAACCTGGTGGCTACCCGCCTGCCATACAGAGCTAGAACCTAATGAACTGGGAATTCACAGGCAGGCATACTTGGATACTGACTCTATATTTAAGAATTGGTGGCACAAAAATGAGGCTGCTGAATAGGTCTGACCCTTCTTGCCTGACCACACTGGGAGCTCTGGTTGTGAAGATATTGCAGGACCTAATACATTACGAAGCGAGTTGCAAAGTGTGCTTGTAGCTAAAGCACCCACATACAAACTTCTCCAATCCACTGCCGTGGTCCTCACTACATGAAGTAGATTTACTCCTTGACACATATTTTGGTAGGTCACTGATTAAGAGGCAGCAATCTAGCAGCCCTTTAGGCCAGTGCGCAATCTTCCTTAATACAGATGAGGACTGGCAATGCTCTGCCTAGTTAATGATTCAGCTGGATCCTCACTTGGGATAAATCAACATTGGATTCGACAGAACTACGCTGATTTTTCACTAGATGACAAACTAGAGATTATTTATTGCAGCTCTCTAGCCAGCCCTTCCCATAAACAGCCAGATAGATGGACAGATACTATATTACAGAGAGGATTATTAAATTCTTTGTGGAAAGCCAGTGATCACACAGACATGAAGCAAGGAAACTTCTATCAAAACAAAGATTAAAAAAGATTAAAACCTGAATTTCCTATGAAATCTCAACAGGATTTTATTAAAAAGCCACCCGCCCCAGAAATTCTTTTAGCTTCAATTTATATGGCCTGAAAAAGCAAAAACAGCTAGTGTCAGAATATTTTAGTCTTACGGGCAAGAATGTCTTTTCTTCCTCATTTCTTACTTTGTGTCCTTTCTTGTGCTAAACTCTTCCCCACCTGACTTGGCCCAACACAGTTAAACATCGTTGTAATGTCTCTGAGGATATATTTCTCCGTGCCACCCAGACGAAGTAAGAAAATCACAGAAACCCTGCAGCTACTTCAGAGTTTCTCATAACACGTGAAACAACAGTATTTACCAAAACACGCAGCGGTCCCGCCAGTATAACCCAGGCTTTAGAAATGCAAATCAGAATAGGATCCAGTACGAGGGTTTTTAAAGCAAAAACAACTATACACCCCCTGAATAATTCCCGCCAAATCCCCATTCAGCTGAGGCTGAATCTGAACAAGCGTTTGGTTCCTTTTCCTCCTGCGTCATCTTTCTGGTACGGCTCTTTCGAAGCGGTAACTTAAACTCTTACTTGGCCGAGGACAACGTTGCACTTGACAGAAATGGGAAGATGATGATGTAAAAATGCAGGTAGCCAGGGAGGCCGGTGCGCAGGCGGCTCGGATAAACGCCAGCCTTCTTCACACCTGCCGGCTGGGTCCACCCGGTGAGCCGTGCTCTTCCCTTCACCTGCCCCTCAACTGCCCTCAGCCCCGTGGCGCAGCTCAAGAAAAGCCAACTCCCCCAACTCTTTCCCTCTTTGTGCTCCCACTGCTGCTGCTGGCTATAACGGGGGTGGTTTTTCTGCGCCCCTCGGCCCAGCCCCAAACCTCAGGCACATCCCCTCCGACCTTTCCTCCCGTTTCTGTTGCGAGGAGGCTCGGCAGCCTCCTGTCATGTGGGCGACGGGGGAGGCAAAGGAGCCTCCGCCATGGCGGGCCGGGCCGGGCCGGGAGCTCCGCACATGCGCCTGCACGTCGGGCCCGGGGGCTGCGAGCTCCCGGCGGCCCCGGGGCAGCCCCGACGGCGCACGTCGGGCGATTTACCGTGGAGAGCCGCC
>NW_017729018.1:3757539-3762871 GCF_001723915.1 Gavialis gangeticus | reverse complement strand
CAGGCCCAGGCGCATGGGGCAGGGCGGGGGCCCCGCGGGAGCGTGGCACAGGTGCTGGGGGCTGTGGCGGTTGTGCCGCAGGGGGCGAGGGGGCCACCAGCCTCCCCTCCTGGCACTGTCCTCCTCTCTCTCTCTCTCTCTCACCCGCTTCTTCTTTGCGCAGCCCTTTGCATCTGCAAGGAAAGAAGAGAGGGAAGAGGAGAAGGAGGGCGGGCACCGCGCTGGGCCCGTTTCTGGTTCGGTGCTGCCACCCCTGCCACAGCCCCCCGCCACAGTGCCCGAGCCGGAGCCGCAGGCTCCAAGCGCAGGAGCGGGCCAGGCGAGCGGGGGCAGAGCCCCTGGGCTGGAGAAGCCAGGCTTCCCCCCACCCCACCTCTGCTTCTAGGGTGTAGTCCCTGCAGCTCCTGGCGCTGCTGAGGTATGGCATGGTCTGCCCGCTTGGGGTGCGAATAAGTAGACTCAGGCCAGCCTGTCAGAGCAGACTTCCTCTCAGCCCCCGTGGGGGAGCAGTAGGCTGCCCAGAGGATCCTCCCCACCCCGTCTCTGCCCTGTGCTGCCCAGTCGGTGCCATGGCGGGCAGAGGAGACCTGGCAGCAGGAGGGCATAGACCTTGGGGTCTGAGTTAGGCCTGAGTCCTGTCTCACAAGGTTGGTCTTTGGCAGAGATTTTCTTCTATAGCGGGAAAACTGGTTGATTTATCTGTTGAGATGGTCCTCTTTACACCGTGCCCAAACTGGCCTGTTTTGCCAGCAAATACCCCACTGAGGGTCTCTATTTTCTCTCTGCTTCCAGGGTGGGATCACATCCCCTGTTTAACCTCTAGCAGCCTGATCCTGCTGCCGCAGAGTGCAGAGAGGAGGGTGCAGGCAGGAGAGGATCCATGGCTAGGCCAGGATTAGCAGGTGTCTGTCCTTCAATGAGTAAAAATCGTGATTAAGAAATTCCAATAATGCGCAAAAACGCCGGAGCATTGTGCAGGCAGCTGGGGGCTGGGAGGATTGCCCCTGTGCTTGAGATCCCAGGTTATGGCTCATGGGAGTGAAAGCCTGGGATTGCATCTCTGTTTCACACGCTGTGAAATCCCAGCAAATGTCCTCCATCCACACACACAGCAGCCAAATAAGAAACCAAAGGATACATATCAAATGGAAAGAACAAGACTAAATAATCTGATTGAGTAGGAGCACAAATAAAATAAGCAAGGAACTGGGCGACTACCAGTAACTGGAAATCACGAAGCAAAGCCAGAGGTGAGAATGACAAATGAACAGGGGACTAAACTAGAAAATAATTAAGAAACAAACAGTACAATTACATAAAAAGACAAAGGACAAATTCTTTCTGCCTATCTATCTATCTACCTATCTATCTGTCTGCACTTGACTGTTTGAAATGACTCATTTCCCCACTTTTTTTAAACCCCAACTTTATCTTGAGATAGTGATTACTTTTTTCCTCTGCTCATTGTGGCTTTTTGTTCTGTCTCTCTATTGGAAACAAACCAACCCGAAAAAAAGAAAAGCTCCTCTTTTCACCTCATTTTGGTCTGGGCGGGGAGGCAAGGTCCACTAGGATCCCCTGAGTCGCCCCCTCCTTTTACTATTCACAGCCCTGCCTCCAATTTTCACCATTTCATTTTCACCTGTGTCTTCCTTGATGGAAACAGCATTTGATCTGGCAAACATAAATGGCACCACGCATCATAAACTCTACTGGTTGCAGAAACAGAGATGACAGGAGACATGGATCCCACAGTCTTTGCTCAGGTAAACACTGGGCATGTAGCTTGAGCAAGAACTTCATAGGATCATGCCTGGTAATGTATGATTCGAGCCTCCCTACTTCCCTGCACCCATTTTAAATAATTTTGTCTGCGAATCCCATTCCTTTTTGAAAATAAATCTAAGCAGAGAAGGAAACCTCCATCTCCATCCAGTGTGCACCTCATGCATATTTTCTAGACATTTTAAAGCACTGTAATGAGATTCATTCAGCGGAAAGAGCTAATTTCATTTTCTCATCTCTGTCTTTGGTGGATCCTGGTATTTTAATATGAACTCTACTATCATAGCAATTTTTGGTTTCGAGTGCTTAGGCTTTACAACTAGTAAAGAAAACACCAAAGGCACAAAATCCCCTGGGTATTTGCCTCTGTTTTGCTTGTAGTTTTAAATATATTTTTATTCCTTTACAATTATAATTTGGAGTGGAGGGATTTGCTGACTGTTATTAAAACCTAAACCCCAAACCCAAATGAACTGTATGACTATAACAAATACTTTTTTTTTCGGGCTGAGAGAAAAAGGATAGACCAAGGAAAATAAATTTTAAAAAAGTCAAACCTTGTCTTAGCAGCATATTAGGAAACCAGTTGGAATTTTTTTGTTTTGCCATAGCAAGTTTGAGGTTTCAAATAGAAAGAAAGGAAGAAAAGGCAGGTTACTGAGGGGCTGTTTTCTAATTTGCGATTGTTTTACCGATTGGCTTTTTGAATCTATTTCTTCAAAAGGAAAGAGGAAAAGAAGTCCCAGTAGGTATCCAGCAGGGTTCCTATTTGGATGTGCTATCTTTGGCAGGAGGTGAATGAAGTGGGGGGGTCTCTGCCCCCAAATCCCTGTGTGTGGATCAGGAGGGAGCCTTGGGAAGTTAGTGCTGGTGCTACTGTGGTGCCAGGGAGATGAGAACCAAAGTCACACCCAGGGCAAGGGGCCATCAGTTTTCTTAGCATTTCTTTCCTGCTCCTTTCCAGGACTGATGTTATACCACATCGCGCCCAGCGCCACCCTCCTTGTCTAGTCCCATTTGCATTTCCCATTAGCGACTAGTGCAGCACCTGTACTTCTTTCTAGAGACCTCTCTTTTTTTAAGCAATTGCCCCCTGCACTTTCTACTGAATTGGAAGAAAACAATATTACCTGATGGGCCCAACTTGGATTTTCCAGGAGTATTTAACTCTGAAGGTCCCTCCTGGAAAGCAAACAAGCGGCTCAACCTCACCAATCTTGCAGCTTGGCAGCCAAAGTTCCCTCTAGTCTTCTTATTTGTCACAGAGCCATCTCGCTAAAGCTCGAAAGAATCTTTATTTAGTCTTGCAGATGTCACCAGGCCCTGCAGATTGGAAACGAGTCCAAAGGATTAAGCCGAGGTTATTAATTGGAGGCCTTCCCCTTTAAGAATGATTGACAGTTACTTTCTGGACAAGTAATTGCTCTAAATGTCCCCCCAGTCCAGGGGAGGGGGAGTCCAGTGATGGACAAAGAAGGGAACTGCCTTCCCCGCTCAGATTGTCTCCTGTACAAAGGCGTCCTGCTGGAGTTTTCCTTGTAATCCCCTCATTATTGGAGAGGAAAAGAATTAGAAACACAGAGAGAAGAGAAGAAAGGCAGAGGGGGTGGAGGAGAGGGCGAAAGAGAAACAATTTGCTTTGGCCTTTTCAGCAGCTCCGCGGTTTTCCTAGGGGAAGTTTACTGACTCGGGGACTCGAGCACAATCCGGAGGGGACAGGAGCTCCCCCATCCTCCTGCCTGCCCTGTGGTGGGCACAGCCCCGTGCAGGCTCGCAGTCAGCACCGCCAGCCTGCCTGCAGCCAGGAGGGCTGGCTTTGCAATCACAAATGCTGGCCACGGTCACTTGGGACCTTCCTGTGACATGGAGTAATAATTCTAATGGGATCCTAAAAATCTTGATGGGAACATTATTTAGGTCCAAAATGTGTTCCCAGTCACAGGCTCCTTTCAGTGTCATTTCCAGACTCCTCCTGGCTTCGAATTTACTTTGTTTCCTGCAAGCGTTGTCTCGGTATCTGTGCCCGTTTCCATCCCAGCTCCTAGGCATGGTGTCCTTGTGCAGCCAGTTTCAGTTTTGGCCAAATTGAGGCAGATCTTCACAGGAATGGCAAAACACAGCCTCCTCCTGGCTCAGTTCCCAGCCCTGCTCCAAAGCAATGGGAGGTCTAGGACTTTCTCAAAAAGTGCACCCACATTTTTTAATACTGAAAACCAGTTTTTTCCCTGGACTCATCTGTAGAAATGGCAGGGCTGCTTAGGTTGAAATCTTCTACGATGAGTCTCAGCACAGAAAATTTCAGACTGAAGTGTTAAAGTCTGATAAAGTTACGCTCAGTGAATATTAGGGTGTTATAATGCTGGGTAATCTCAATAATACTTAAACGTAATACCTGTCTACAGGATGGCCAAACCCTCCAAGTTATCACCGTCCCCTCAAAGAAGAACTTGCATTGGGCACGTGGGCTGGGATGTTAGAGGTTTCCATTCTGAAAACTACAAGCAAAAGGATGCCACAGCCCCCGCCGCCTGGACCACGTTCTGTCTTTCTTCCTCTCAGTGAATTTCCGCTATCCTGGGGTGCTGGCTGGGAGCTCCTAGGAGCCCAGTCTGACTCTCCTGGGTGGCTGAAAGACTGTTCCCTCTGCTTTAGTCTTTTCGCAGACACGGTAACTTCCAACTGTTTTTCACATGGGTGGCTGATCCACAGGCAGGAGTGGCATAGAAGGGAATATGCGCATTGGGAAGGATACTGCTTCAACACATCCCAGGGAGATGGACCTTGCATCCATCAGATGTCTTGCCTTTACTCTGCCTTCTTCTAATGCACATATGCCACCCCAGCCTCTTCTCCCCTGGTGCACGTATATCCTCAGTAGGCCTGTCCCTCCCATGCATCCCTACCTTCCACATCTGATCCTCCTAATACACATCTTACACCCCATCTCACACCCTAATACACCATACCCACTTACTCCTTTCTTCCTTTATATGCACCCTATGCTATACTATATATTCGCCCTATATATGTTCCCCATCACCGCACTGATACCCAGCCCCCGGTTCCCTCCTCTTAGCTTCTTTCTGCACCCACACGGCATCCTGCTCTGCCCCTGGTGCACCCATACTATTCAGCTGCACAATTCACATGTATTCTATGTTGGAAAGGATCTCATGAAACGTAGTCCAGTCCCCTGCTCAAGGCAGGATCATCCCTGACTAAACCATCCAAATGTCTGTCCACCACCAGTGCACATGTATTGTTCCTTTTCCTCTTCATCTATGGGTATATACTATTCCCCTAGCCATCCCCAGTGCACACGCATTGCCTCCTTCAGCATGGACAAGCGTGAGGCCATCTCTGTATGGAAACATGCTACCCTGGATTGTTATCCGTCAGCAGCTAATCAGATTGTTGGTACAGGGCTACTGAGAGGGTGCAGCTGCCCTTGTTCATAAAACCTGGCAATGGATTTACAGAACTGGAATTGCCGAATTGCACGGTTCCTCCAGTGGGTTAAGAAGGCAATGATCAGTGACTAGAAGGG
>NW_017729018.1:3748028-3757447 GCF_001723915.1 Gavialis gangeticus | reverse complement strand
GTGTGTGTGTGTGTGTGTGTGTGTGTGTGTGTGTGTGTGTGTAATTTGCAAAAAAATATAAAGACATATATTTTTACCAAAAAAAAAGCATGTTCCCCACCTCAGGCCTCAGTGTTCATTGACAAGGACTGCACGCCTTGGCTGGTCACTTTGAAAGGTTCACTAGTGGTAATGGCGGGGTATGGAGATCTCCATGATGCTTTCTGTGGAATTGGAGTCCTGTTTTTCTCAATGAGAAAAGGAACCTTTGCTCTAAAGACCACTGTGATCATGAATGGTGTTAAAGGCCCTATTATTTGAGGGACCTCGCTTACCCTCTGCCTTTCTGACTGATGGAGTGCTTTACTGACCATCAGACTCCTTTGTATTTACTATTCATTGCATCCAGGAAGAGCACACACCAACTGCAGAGATGTCCTCAGCCTGACAAAGGGTTTTTAAACCCTAAAGCTTGCAAAAAAAAAATTCCAACTATTTAATTTGGTTTAATAAAAGATATCAGATTCACTCAAAGAACCTTGTCTGCCTGTATCAACCCTGAGGAATTTTAGCCTCAGCCTTCATCAACAGCACAAAAGCCAAAGTCTGCTCTTCGGAGCAATCTAGACCCCACACTATTATGTGACCCTTCAAAGTCAGACATCCTGGCCACTGGGACATAACAATAGCCACTGCTTTATAAACTGGTAGTCACTTAAATCACATGGGGTTTTCCTGCTCCTCCGACATGTCTTACCCAGGCCCAGGCTAAAACAGGCATCTAGCTGCAGCAGTGCTGTGGCCAATTCCCCCTACAGTGAAGGAAGGGGTTGATCATAAATGGGCTAAAAATAAGTTTTCCTGCAATGAACCCCCTTGAGCATCTTCTGGCCAGTGCTCAGAGCACCCAGCGTTGCATGCTCAGCAGAGCCTGTGCCCTGGGACTGCTTATGCGGTTAGCAGCATCAAATGCACGAAGAGCATTGGGGTCTGGGGCTGGAACGGGGTGTCACTCCCTCCCAGGGGAATGCCCATTGCCCACCTCACTGGGCTCTAGGGTCAGGCCCCGTCTAGTCTGCTCTCCTTCTGCCCCACCAATCCTACATTCTTGGCCATCCTTTGGCCAGCTTCAGCAGGAAGGGCAGAGGTCTAGCTCAGACCATAGCTTGGTGGCTAGGACACTTCCTTGGAAAGTAGGCAATGTGGTCTCTAAGCCCCTCAGCCTAAGAAGGGCCTAGCACCATAGCAGTGTGGGGCTCAGCATGCACTAATCCTCCATGCGCAGATTTTGTAGCCTATGTTGAGCTCTGTGCTGCTGGTACCTGCTGACCAGGCTTGTTTCAAGCTGGCTCCAGAGTACTGCAGTCACTTTTAGTTCAGGTGGGAAAGGGAGAGTGCAGATCTCTGGCTGGAATTGAATGCAATGGCTTGCACACCAGGATGCAAGTCTGCCATCATAGTCATGCCCTGCTAGCTCAGACGCAGGCCTCCCACACCCAGTTCATATCTGTCCTGACCTGTGGCCCCTTCCCTGCCACGTCAGTCTTGAAAGCATGTCCTTCTTCCCTTTCCAGTCCCCAGTGCAGATGAGCTGCTGAAGCAGAAGCCCTGACTCAGAGCTGTTGGAGTCTCACCCATGCTCATTGCCAGGAGCATGGTGCAGGGCAGGCTGCATGGGATTACAGTCCTTCCACGAGAAGGAAGTACATGACAAGAGATGTACAAGAATGCAGTGGTTTGGCTGTATAGCTGGATCCTGGAGCCAACTGCGGAGGAAAGGAGACACTTCTACGGGTGCCCCAGAGTAGGCAGACAGGGAATGGGGCTGCGAGGTGGCAGGCCAGGGGCCTGAACACCAAGGTGGACAGACTTGAGGGCAACCAAACGGGGGACAGAGGAGGCATCTTAAGGTGCCCCCTATGATGCCACTCTCAGTAACACTACAAGGCGCCATGAAGACACGAGGTCACAAGTATTAGAGAATTGGGCATTTGCTTGCTGCCAGGGTACCATTACACTGACCTCAGCAGCAGAGGGGGCTTTTACACAGAGCTCCTGGCTACTCCCCAGCCTTGTTGCTGTGAGCATCCCCAGCCGCCCAGCACAACACAGCCTGCAAAGCTAGACAGGGTCTGGTGGTCCTCTTCAGGGCACCAAAAAAGTGACCAGCTGGTTAACCACTTGGTGCTTTCTGGAGCCGAACCTGGGGGCATCCCCACAGCCAGCTGCTCCCATTTCCACTCAGATGACGGAACAAGAAGCAATGGTGTCAAATTGCAGCAAGGGAAGTTTAGGTTAGATATTAGGAAGATCCTTCTCACCAGGAGGGTAGTAAAGCACTGGAACAGATTACCCAGCGATGTTGTGGAAGCTGTATCCTTGGAGGTTTTTAAGACCCAGCTAGACAAAGCCTTGGCTGGGATGATCTAGTTGGGGCTGGTCCTTCTTTGACCAGGGGGGTGAACTAGATGATCTCCTGAGGTCCCTTCCAACCCTCATTTTCTATGATTTTGTGATCTCCTCCGGGGCCCTGTTCCACAACAACACAGCTCTTGAAGCATCACCCCCTCCCACCCCTCCTAGCTTCTCAACCTCAGCTCCAACTGTAGATGAAAACCTCAAGCAGCAGCCCCTCTGGCTCTCTCAGATGTGCACCACACATCCATGCCTTATGTTCATCCATGTCATATCCCTCAGCCCACAGCCCTTTATCTTCCCCCTCCCTTGGACATACATCACACTTCCAGCACCCCAGACACCTTTTGCCCCTGTTATCCATGTCACACCCTCTGCGCCTCATCCACTGATGACCATGTTTGTAGCAGTAACACAGAGCCCAAGTCCTGGCCCAGGACCACACTGTGCTAAGTGTTCCCTCTGGTATTTAGGCACCTGTCCACTACACTGACAGATGTTAAGTGTTTATTATTTCTGTCTTTTCATATTGCCCATATCCCTTCACAGTGACCTATGCAGTACTAGACCCATTTTACATGCAGGGAAATAGGGTACAGGGCAGATAAAATGACTTACCCAAGGAAATCTATGGCAAATACCAGGAGCTGAACTCAAAGACCTCTTGGGTCTTAAGCCAGTGCTCTGACCCGGAGGCAATTCAGGCATCTTCATCAGATTACTTCCCTGGGATCTAGTTTTTTGTTGTGCTAGACCCACCCAATCTGCACAGCGGCAGAGAGAGTTGGACGCTCTTCTGGATCTTGCATCAGGAACAGATTGAATTCTAGCGCATCATGATGAAGCCTGTTTCTGGTCTCGAAGGGGTTTCTCACCAGTGTAATACCACCACCCCTGTGGGCTTTCTCCTGATTTGCCAAGGGCAAACCAAGCCCTTGATTGCTGTGGTTTGCACCTTGGCTTACTGATCCCACACTCAGGTTATGGTGCGGAAACTACCTTGCACAAGTACACTGAGACTCCCTGGGACACGTGTCTGCAGTCACTTGCCAAGGGGGTGAGACGCTTTATAATTATGAATTTCAGCACACAAGAGTCAGGAAATCAAAACGATGGGGGGTTCCTGGTCAGAGGTGGGCCCAGGTCTGGGAAGTCAGATTGGCTTCATTACTGTTCTTAATAAAGGCAGAGCTGGCAGCAAAGCTTGCTGCTCGGGTGGCCTCACGCTTGACCCTAAAACCCTATTTTCCATCACTTAGAATTTTGTCTAAACTGATTGTGTTGAAATTTCCCACTCAGAGTGACCGTCTCATGCTGGGGTTTTGAAAGCTTCAGCTAAATTGGTCCAACAGCCTCTAAAAATGAAGCTCTGAGGAAATTACATGATGAGTCTGTGATTCTATTTTGCATACGGCAATTCTTATAAACTGTTTTGTTAGCAAGTACTAGGAAGACCAGTGAAGCGGGCACTGGAAAACCATCAAAAGGATCATCAGAGATGCCCTTTACCATCCTGCAGATCATCCACCCAGCTTCAGCCAAGCTCTAAGCCTGAGAATAATTTTCTTCAGCTATATCCAGCCGGTTAGAGTTTGGCAGCTAAATTCTCTGTAGCTTCCATGTGAGCTGGAGCTAAGCAGGACTTTCCCTGTAATTCTTCCAAGGTGCTGGGGGCTCTGTGGTGCTGGGAAACTGAACTGGGATCAGAGAGCAGTCTCATTCCCACTGCAGTGTGGAGGGGATGGAAGGAGCAACCTGATTCAAATGCAGAAGGGAGGGAGGGACAGGAGCAGACTGGGACTGGGGAACAGGGAACAGTCTGGTAGGATAGGAGCCAAGGGTGGGGTGTTGTACTAGAGGAAAAGTGCAGGAGGAGTGAGGCAGGAGGGGACAGGGTCAGAAGGTCTCTAACTACTAGGCCACAGCACCCTGCAGGATCTGGGGTTCCCTGTCTGATGCTGGGGAAATTGCTCAAAGCAAATCTTTCACAAGTGGGCTACTCACCGCGTGTCTCTTATTATCTGGAGACTCAACTGAGCCCCTGAGGCCTGGTGTGCAGGAGTGCTTGGCACTCACAGCTACGACCCAAGTCAATGGGAGCTGTGCTTTGGACAGACGAAATGCCAGCCCGATAATGTCCTAGCAATGAAAAATTGGCACCTGGGTGTCTCAAGCAGACGCCTTTAACACTTGGCTTGAAGTTGCAGCCAAGTAGGTTTAGATTGGATATCAGGAAAACCTTCTTCACTGTTAGGACAGTGAGGCAGCAGAGCAGGCAGCCTAGGGAAGCTGTAGACTCTACCACTGAAGGTGTCCAAGAAGAAGTTGGACAGCCACTGGCTGGGGACGATATCGGCCTATGATCTGCTGCCCATGCCTCTGGGTGTTGCTGGTTGTTGCATGGGGCTGGGAGCGAATTCCTCCTCACTCCCTTTTCTGCTACATATGCCAGGTGCAATTTTTTAAACTCTTCCTCAGGGGCATTGGATGTCGGCTGCAGCCAAGGCTGGGGATTGTGACTGGGCTGAGCCATTGCTCCTGCTGGGACTTTAACTTGGAGGTTTGTGGCTAGAGGCTCCTGCCCCTCTACTCAGGGTCAGGTCAGCTGTCATATTTGGGGTCAGGAAGGAATTTTACCCCATGGTCAGATTGGGATGGACTGTGGGGGTTTTTTCCTTCCTCTGTAGTGGGGGGCATGGCCCTCTGCCTGGGATCTTTTGAGCATATGTATATTAACAACTTTTACCAAAGCAGCATGTTGGCTGCCATCATCCATTGCTTTACTGGTGGCAGGTTAGGGTGCTATGTGTTGTGTTATGCTAGGGTTGATGGTTGTTTTATTAAGAGGTTAGATTATGGATTTGTATAGGATGGCCTGAATAGGGCTGATCTTGCCTTAGGCAAGGGATCTAGAGGTCCCTTCCAGCCCTCCTTCTGTATGAGCTCTGTGATTTCTATGACTTCTTCCCTTTTGAATCTGTTAAGTGGGGATAACATCACCCTTCCACTGCACACAGGGGCACGGAAGGGAAAGTTATTCATGTTGGTGAAGCACCAACTTATTAGGAATGGGAGCAGCACACCAAATCATATGAGGAAAGGAATCATTTGGTTTTGAGAGCAGAGCATAGTCAGCAAATATGACCTGGAGCCAGATAATAAAAAATGATGATAGAAGGCAATATTGACCAGAGCACCATCCGCCCTGTATGCAGAGAGGCAGGAGTCTCATTTAAGACATATTTGATCATGTAATTAAAGGCTGTATCATCACATATAAATAAGGGCACTGAATTAACAGTATAAGGGCAGTCTGAGCCCGGGGTTTTCCTGTTTTGCAAGTGTTTGGTTTTACAGGTTTACCATTCCTTAAGCACAGCACTTGTATATAACATTAATTCATCAGAGTAGCAGATACTCGATCAAGATCAGGGCTTATGGTGCTGGGTGCTGGACAGCCCTTGGTGAGAGACCGTTTCTTTCTTGAAGAGACAGACAGTGAAGCAGAAGCGAAGTGGCTTTGCCAAGGTCATACCGAGGCAGTCAGGAATGGGACACAGAGCTCCCCAGGCACACGTCAGATTTCTAATCATCCACCTTGCCCCTCTTTGAGAAGCCACGCAGTGCTGCTGAGGGGCAGGGAACGAACAGACCCCCAGGTCTCTATCAGGCAGGTGCAGAGGCCTCAGCTAGGTGCTCACATTGGATGCCATGCTCCTGTTCTGCTGGTTCTGTCTTGCAATCCCATCTCTGCCCTGTCCCAAGGCTGTCCACCTTCTTCTTTGTCACTATGGGTGCGTCTACATGAGACATTTACTGCAGAGCTGCCTAATTAGCTCCGCAACAAAGTCTCCATGTCTATACATGTGGCCCTATTATGCCGCAGTAAACTAATAAATGTCACCGTAAGTTAATACTTGTAAATACAAGTACTATCCTGCGGCAGTGTTATTTACTGCGCAGCAGTGCACATGTAGATGCCAATGGGGCTGGCTGGGGCATCAGGGTGCTTCGGTGCAGGGGTGCCTGCCAACTCGCCCCACACTAAAGCACCCTTGTGCCCCAGCCAGGCTCTCTGCAGCATGTTGAGGCAGGGTGCAGCAGTACTGGGCTGGCATCGGGTTGACCCCATCCTGGACCCCTGCCAGCTGGGACTGCTCCAACTGGACTCAACGTGCCGCGGTCCTGGGCACACGGGTAAACACAGCACCCAGGAGCAATTAACTGGATTTTATTGCTTCACATTAATTGCATGTGTAGATGCACCCTGTATGAGGAGGGAGCTCTCCGCTGGTTCCCAGTTACTTGATGTTATAGCTTCTTTCTCCAACTGGAGTAGAAGGACTCGGGTCCAGATCCTTAGTTGGTGTGAATCTGCATAGCTCTAGTAAAAGGATGCTGATTTTTCTCAGTTATGCCAACTGTTGGCTGTGCTTCTCATCCCTTACACTTTCTTGTTCGGTTCAAGGCTTTATCAAAAGAGTTCAGCTAATACAGAGACTATTACGGGGCAGATTCTGATCTCATTTACATGAATACAAATCTGGAGCAACTCCACAGAACCTGGCTCAAGAGATTTTAAATATCCTGACAATGTTCAACATGAGCGAGATGGTTCTGCCTGCGCGTTTAGCTTTTGTGTTAGAAAGAGAGAAGGCAAGAGCAAGCAAACAATATCCAGATCCAGAGCATCTCATGCCCTGGGGTGCCCGGGATCTGGATTACAAAGGAAGTGGAGAACTGTCATTGCCATTCCTAAACACAGGGGGAACTACTATGTTAGATGCACTATGGGACTTGATTCTGCAGTCTCTTCCTAGGCGTTGCCTACACGCAGCATTTGAATCAGTGGAGCAACTGCAGTTAGTGGTGCAAACTTTAACTGCTACACTGGGACAACCCCAGGTATGGATGCAGTGAGAGCAGAATAGTGGTTCTGGATTCCAGTATGGCTTTCTGTACAGAAATAGCACAACATGCACACGCTTATGTTAGTATGACTGCCCCCTGCCCTCCCACTGCCACACCATTGCACCACTTCACTGCAGCTGCTTAGTGCCTCTGGGTGCACGCAGGGACTCAGGCAAAAAACCCATTGGCTCCCTCAGGGGAACATAGGATTGCTTCCTTGGATCCGAGCTTGACTCTGACTATGATCAGCAGTGGTAGAATGAGGGCAGGGTGACAGGGTAACTGCCCCGGGTGCTGCTGGGGGTGGGGGCAAAAAGAACAGCTTTTGCCACAGCTGTTGACTGTAGCAGCCCCGAGCACCCGGCTGTGGTGTTGCACTGCTGGTGACCAGCACCAGCTGCTTCAGAGGAAGATGCAAGAAAACCTGACATGTTGGGATAAGGGGTCCTGCTGTCCATGAACAGAGGTGTCTTCATACCTTGAAGCCAGTAGTGCAACAAGAGGTGGGAGGTCAGGCTCCAGCTGCACACGTCCATTTAGATGGGGCAGACATTCAGACTCTGCTGCCTTCCCTGCTGCAGGATGCAGACCCTGGTAAGATATACCTCCGCCTGAAGGAGGATGGTTTATCTCCCTTCAAAAACCCCTGTTTATTTTTAATATGTACAGTAGCAACTCATGGTAGCCACAGAAGTCTCTGATCCCTTCTGAATCCTGCCAAGCTCTCGGCCTACTGATCTTCTGGGGCAATGGATTCCACAGACAAACCGTGCACTGTGGATAAAAAGGATGCCAGGCTGCCAGCCTTGAACTTGCCACATCTGGATGCCATTAGCTGTCTTTTATTGACTGGCTCTGCATCACTAAGGACTAGGCAGTACATGAAATGCTGCCTTCTGTTATAGCACTGGAGTCAGTTTGCTGGGTGCTTGTGCATTTATCATTGGAAAGATGGGTTGAAAACCTCCCATTGAAACTCTTTTGCAATGGAAATTGGTTTGAAAAAAATCACTGAAAACTCAGTTACAATTTGTATGAAAAATATCTCCTTTCTATGGCACATTTCAAAGTTTCCTCGGGAAATGAAACTGTTTGCCCACAATTGAATATTTGTACCCTCAAATCAGACATTTTCTGTGCCAAAACATAACTTAACTTTCCCATGGAGAAGGATCCCCATTTCCTGACCAGTTCTAGTATCTGGGTTTGAAGGTCAAGCTGGGACTAGGAAGAAATGTAGTCCAAGAGCCCAGGAGACAGCAATCCTGGGTTACGTTCTCAGCTCTTTCATTCACTTACTATGTGACCTTGTGCAAGACACTAAGGCCCAGATGCTTAAAGGTACTTATGCATCTACCTACCGCTGAATCAGAGTTGGGTGTCTAAAGACCTTTAAGGAGCTGGGCCTGAGAGCCAGGTATGAGCATGTGAGCAGGCGTGACAATATCTGAGTGTGTGCCTGAGTGTGATTCCTGCATAGCACATGTGAAAGGAAGTGAGCACATGTGTCTGGTGCATGTTGGGTTTGTGTGCACAAGTGCGCTTCACTTGGCCAACCGCGTGCAGAAGCACCTGCGGAGGCAGAGCTTCCCGTGTGAAAGTGGAGCTGGTGTGTCACTGGGGAGGAGGAACCCAATTCCAAAGAGGCCTCCGAGGCAGCTTGTCTCCTCTGCTCCCAGTCCTGCCCGTGGGAGAGATCATCCCTGGGTAAGAACTGGCAGCCAGCCATGAGTTCATGGCTCTCACCAGTAAAGAAGGGCAAACTGAATTGCAGGTGCTGTGTGTGTGGGAGGACTGCCCAGCCACAGCCTGCAGGTCCCTGGCAGGGATTGTCCCATAAGGGCTGCAAGCTCACAGCCTTCCCATCCAGCCTCCTTAAGGTGTTGGCCAACACAGGAGGAGGGGCCGTGGGGAAGAGGGGACTTATTTGCAAATGATGATAATTGCCTTTTAGGCACAGATAGCAAATTGATTTGCTTCCTAGTCCGAGGCCCATAATCGCTTCATCACTTTAAAATATTAATGCTATACTTCTTTGCTAGTTTCCCAATTACCCTAATTGAAGGCAAATTGGTTAAGAAGGTGCAATGCAGGGTATCAGGAGGTTTAGTTCA
>NW_017729018.1:3727789-3743028 GCF_001723915.1 Gavialis gangeticus | reverse complement strand
CACAGCGTGGGGCAGTGGGGAGCAGTGAGGAGCACCCCCCGCCCAGCAGTACCTGATGAGTGTGGGCTTTTTTTTAAGCACTGGGATCTAGGGTAGGCGGGGCAGCCACTGGTGGGGCAGCCTTGGTCCCCTCCCCTGTCTTCTAGCCCCCCTCACTCACCCCTATTTACCAGCTCTGAGTCCGGCTCCAGCTCCCTGCTGCAGTGGGCAGGGACTGCCCAGATCATCTAAGCTCTCTGAATCAACAATCTGCATGTGGAGGAGAGTGCAACTTTCAGGTACAGAACACCTCAAGGTTACACACACAAGCTGTATGTAGAAATTGTTTCTCTAAGACAATATGTAGAAGAAAAGTGTCTAAGTCAACTCTTCTGTATAAAGATTGCCATTGCCGCTTTCAGGGCTGCCCCTTTCCTTAGCAATGCAGCATATAATATAGTTTAAGGAGGGACTAGCATGAGGCTCCCTGGAGGTAGGTTTTGAGAGTGAGGCTGGGAGGTGGGGGTATCACGTGACCAGCTCTGAGAGGGATTTATCATTTTTTTAGTTCATTAAGAGGCTGGGGGTGGGGGTGGGAGGCAGGCGGGTGACAGAAACGGTTCCTGGAAAGGCGGGGTGGAGTGAGAGGAGGGACAGGTGGTGGCATGGGGGGACAGGGCTGTTAGCCAAGGAGACCTGGAGGAAGCTTCTGACCTGAATCACATGCCCACTCGCCTCCATCCAGAGCCGGAGATGAACCCATCCCAGGCTGCTTAGGCCTCTCGAGGTGGGGCAAGAGGAGACACTGAGAGTGATTTGTGGCTAGAACGCAGGGTGCTGCGGGTGCCGGGGCTGCCTGCGCCCCCATACGAGCAGGGGGGTGGCACTGGGCACTGCTGAGCGGGACACTCGGTTCCCCTTGCTCTGTACTTCCTGGCACAGGAGGGCATTTGGGAAAGAGCTACCCCAGCCCCTGATCCAAATGCATCTCAGTCATGTCTTGGGGCAGGGGAGAAGAGGCCAGCAAAGCCAGATGTGCCTCTTGTCCTCTTCATGAGTAAACAGCTGGAGTTTAGCTGGGTCACGGGGCTGTGACCGCATTGTCTCATTGCTTCTCCCCTAGTAGGGGCAAACTTGAACTTAGAGAAATGTCTCCTTCCTTCTCTCTCCCAAGATCTGCTCTGGACTTGGCAGCCTGAGACCACAGCCAGCAGATCTCTCAGTGGCATTCCCCTTCCCTGTTACAGATGGATGGGGACATGGCATGGACTTGGTGCCACAGTTATACCCTTCCTGCCACTCCTGTATGGGCCCTGTCCCTCTCCATCTCCGTGCCTCCTTCAGCAGGACAGACCCAGCTACCGTAGATACAGCAGTGGAGCTCTGTCATGGACAAGCCCGAAGGGCTTGGGAGATGCAATGCAGCCCAGTACCTCCCCTGGGAGGTGGTACCAATCATTACTGTTCCGTGTTAATGGGAATCCTACCCCCTCCCCTGCCTGCCACCAACCAGCCCCACTACCTGAACCTACCCCACACGCTTCATCACACTCGGGAATCACAGCTTCACCAATCCTCAGGGCAAGACTGCAGCAAAGCTGAGTAAGTCCGTGAGCGTCAGGAAGCAGCTGAGATCTACGGATGAACAGGCTAGGGGAGGGTTAATGAGCTCCTGGGAATCATTCAGCGCAGTACCAGGTGTTATGCCCTTCGCTACTGCTTTAAAATAATGAATCTGGATACGTGGGTGTAGAAAACTTTGGGCTGGCTCTGACTGCGTGACGTTGCTCTCTGGAAATGCCATGGAGAGGATGTACCTGCCAAGACCCAGGGCAGGCTCGGTTGGCTGCTGACATTCGGCAAGCAGAACCCCACTGACTTCAGTGTGCAGGACGGTCACCGTGTGGGGACTGCAGGTCTGCCCTAGCCTGACACAAGGGACAGACAGTCTCAGCACGCGGTTCCTGCTGTTGGGCGCTGTCCCCGAGTGCAGCCATCTCCAAATTCTGTCTTCAGTGAGAAAATCAACCTGTGCCAGCACGAGTGTGTGGAATGTAACCTTGCAAATGTTTGCTGGTTCTTGCCTTTGCCCCTCCTTTTTGGGGGCAGGGGTTGTAGAACTGGCCCATTTTCAGGGCTGGATTAACTCATTAGTGGGCCCTAGGCAAACAAACTCATGGGCCCCGGGCCAGCTGAGATCCTCCTCCCCAGCTGGTACTGCCGCTCATGGGGAGCGGGGCTCAGAGCTGCCCCTAGGAAGGAGCCGCAGTGGCTGTGAGGCTGGCGGAGGGGACGGGAAGGGAAGGGGGGCATATGGAGCCATTTGCACCGCCACCGTGGAGGGAAGGACCAGGGCCCCCTGGCAGCTCAGGGCCCTAGGCATGTGCCTAGCTTGCCTATCTGTTAATCCGGCCGTGCCCATTTTCACTCAAAATGATCATTTGCTCCAGAGGCTTATGTGGCAGATCCTTCCCAGAGCAGACAGGGTCTGACAACAGCACCAGAGGCCTCCTTGAATTAGTAGATTTTGGAACCGTCTTGGGCATTATCCCCAATGTGTCACGAACACACTAGTGGCTACAAGCAAATGCGCAGTGGCTGGCAGAGACCACAGCTCCGCCCTGGCTAAGAGACATGTGCTGCTCCTGATGCATGGGTCTGTAGGATTCACACGCATGTGCCTCTGGGAGCTGATGGGAGAATTGTCCCTCCAAGCCCCCTGGATTACACTCATGGGGATTTATTCCTCCTTAATACTGGGTAAGATCTCTAGTGAGCTGCTCATTCAGTGGCTTTCTGCCCCTGATCAGTCATTACTGCTTCATTCTGGATGCCGAGGCTGACCAAAGCACCACTAACTCTGACGTACCTGACTAAAGGACAGGGGTGCGTTAATACCCGCACTATGTAAGGAGCAGGGAGATGCTTGTGCGTCTCTGGAGGGAGATCCTGTTCCTATCATGGGGCCACTTACGTGCCCACAGGGGCTAATGGACTCGCTCATGCACTTACTTAAGTAGCTCTGAGTTGTTCTCGAGCTGCTGCTCGACCATCCACGTGGTGCAATAAGATCCTGCCCTCGGTGTCCAGAATGGAGCAGCAAGGATCCAACCATGTCTGATCAGGGCATCTGAGGCTCCAGGACTTGTGCCTGCTAGATGATGCGTGTGAGGGTTGTTCACAAAGCTTTTAAGAGCAGGTTAGACAAACATTTGTCTAGGATGGCTTAGATGGGGGTGATCCTGCCCTGAGCAGGGGGCTGGACTAGATGGCCACAGGAGGTCCGCTCCAGCCCAACTTGTCTATGACTCCATGACAAGGAGGGGTGGGTTAGGTTCTCCGAAGACATCCCAGTACCCAGGGAATGACTAGATAACCCAGCCTATCTGAGCTGTGCCTCTCAGGAAGTCTGCAGGAGCTGGCATCTCATCCCCCTTAATCCCACCCCACACTCACCATCCCCAGGAGGGAGGGAAGCAGGTGGGTGTGGGCTTTCCCTTAGTCCTTCTCCTCCTTGCTATTGACCACAGCAAGCCCTGCCTCTCTGCCAGCAAGTCCATCAGAGCAGGAAAAAGCATCGTGTGACTCTGGCTCAAATCCTATTTTGCCTTTAAGGTGTCAGACTTAGCTGCCATTTGCTTCAAACTTATGTTGCAAGGCTCAGGAGAGTGAGCCTGTCCCGCCTCTAAGAAGCCCACATCTCCCATTCTCTTAGCAGGCAGCCCATGGCACCCTCCAGGACTGACCCTCTTCTCCCTGCAGACTCGTGGGGCCAGATTCTAGTTCACCAATTAGGTGCACAAGTGGAGTGAGGCGCCTAAGTGCAGTCCTGCCCGAGTCCTTGCAAACCTGTTAATACAAAAGGCTTGCGTTCTAGGCTCTCTTCCGCCTTGGGGGACTTGACCCCACCTCTCCCACATCCACAACGCCTGGAACCTCAAATGCCCAGGTTGCAAGTAGGGCTGAGAGCAGTCTCTACTCCTTCTCTCATCGCTAGGCCACTGGGGAGCCCGAAAGGGTAGTCATGAGCCACAAGAAGAGCAAGAGCAGCCTGGCTCTCTGGTCAGCAATGTAGACACTGCCTGGGGTAGAAGGAGCCCTGAGCTCTGATGACTGATTCGACCCACTATTTAACACAAACTTCAGAAACAGCCCTGGCGGCAGGGACCGTGGCACAGGAGCCCCTCCCAGCTGAGGACTCTCAGGGTGCAGCAGGCCTCCGGGGGGTCGATGTAACCTGCCTGAATGGCTGCATGTGCCTACAGTGTGTGTGTTCCTCTCCAGATGTGGCCTTGTTACAGCTGTGGCCGCATCCTGCAAGTGCTCAGAAGGCAGTGAAGGCAACGGGAATGGAGGGCAGCAGATGTCATGAGAGGGCTCTCTATGACCTGCCAGAATGGCATCTCTTCCTGCCTCTCCATTCTGTGGTACCAGAGTGTTATCGTCTAACACTGATAATACTCAACCTTTCTGGGTGCCTGCAGACCCTTTATCCAAGCACTTCTGTGCTTCCCAGGGAGGGAAGGATTATGGGCCTCATTTTACAGATGGGGAAACTGAGGCACAGAGCAGAGACATGAACTGCCCAAGGCCATGAATTAAGACAACCGCAACGCCAGGAAGAGTCAGGGACTCCCATGTCTGAGTCTTTGCTACCAAATCATGTTTCCTAAGTGCTTTGGCTACAGTGTCTTGGGCAGCCACCAGAACTGCTGAGAGATAATAGTTGCCAAGCGTGCAGCTCCCAGAGGAGGAGGGCAAGGACTCTCTGTGCCAGCCACAAGCTCGTGGTTTGTTGCTGGCTGCAAATGTGGCAAGATTGCATGAAATGCTGGGAGGGAGAGAAGCCTAGTGGTTACTCAGAGGAAGGGCACCCAGGGCTAGAGTCTAGTCTCCTGCTGGCTGCATGGCCTTGGCCAGGTCACTCCATCACATGTGCGTGGCATGTTTTCCAGCACCCTTCCCCGAGCATTTGGCTGTAGGCAGAGGTGTAACAAGGCAGCCGGGCACCTGGGGCAGCTGCAACGCACAGTGCAGTGGTGACTTCTTGCTGCCGCCTGCTGCTGGTGTGATCGTGTGGCTGTGGTGGCAGCTGCTATTTTTTGTCCTCCTCTCTACCCTCCGCCCCCCAACATAGCACCTGGGGCTGCTGCCCCACTCGCCCTGCCTTAGTCACGCTACAGGCTGAAGGAATGGGCAGATGTACAAGGAGATGGTGTCCCTGCCCCCAGCAGCTCAGCAGATTTTGGGAACCAGTGGGTTTACACTGGGGGAAGGGAAGGACTGCACATGGACAGGCTGTTTGCTTTGATAAAAATTCACTCAACCCATATTCTCCAGCCATGGCCCCAAAGCCCGTGGCATCCAGGGGGGCACAGCACCATCGGGGCTCACTGCTGCAGAATCCTACAGTATACTTTACATGAGTTCAGCTGGCTTAGTCCTCTGGGGACAAGAGATTCAGGCAGATTAGGCTTCACTAAAATAGGCAGGTATTAGTGACCTTAGCAGCCTTCAGCCTCCCCGAGCTATTTTTCTGATCTGCCCTATTTAAGCCTACGGTACCTGCTGAATGTATGTAACAAGGGAATGCACTCAAGCAAATAACCTGCAAGATGAAAACCAGTCCTCATATAATTGTTCTAGTCTTGTGCCTTCTAAAGAAAGGGACCTTTTCACCATCCAGATCCTGAGATGAGGCTAACCTGTGGCTGTGTCAGATCTGGAGGGAGCAAACATCCTTTCCCTTTTCTTTTCAATCCAGTTGAATGTTAAAAGTAGCATAGTGGGGCCACTGATGGGAACTGTGGTCATCTGCGAAGGCCCAATCCTGTGAGGCACCAGTGCTCAATTGCAGAGTGCCCAGGGCTGGGGAACTGCTGGAGGAGGCTATGCTGACCACAGTAGACTGGGAAGGGGGGGAAGGGACAACATGGGTGAAGAGAAAGGGGGCATATTTGCACTAGCAGCAATAAAGTGATGAGCTTATTGCTCCACAGTTCATAAACTACCCTGGGTGCATGGTTTACACATGTGCACGGACCACAGCACACTGAGCTGGGTCACAGCAGCCCAGGCTGGCAGGAGGCCCAAGGGGTCAGCCTGCCAGCTCGGGGCTACCCCAACCGGGCTCAGCATACTGCAGAGGGGCTGGCTGGGGCATGAGGCTAGCCAGCAGGCTCCTGCCCTAGCCAGCTGGCTCAATGTCTACATGTGCGTTGTGGCGCAGAAAAAATCTCCGCAGCAGGGTAGACTTGTATTTATGAGAACTGTCCTGCCGTGGAGTTTATTGGTTTCAAGCACCCTAACAGGGCTGCATGTGTAGATGCTGAGACATCTACCGTGCAGTGAATCAGTCAGATGCACAGCAAAGGTCTTGTATAGATACTCCTGGGTAGTCTTACTTGCCCAGGCTACTGCTTAGTAGCAACAGCAACAGCTTTGGCAGCAGCCCTGTGCCTGGGAGCAGATCCAGCACCCTCCACCCCCCTACATATCAGTGCGTATTGGTTACAGCACAGGATTATGCAGGGGCTGAACTGCGGTGACGTCTGGGGTGGGACACGCCAGCTGCCTACACAAGCATTTGAGGCAAGGAGAAGCAGAGTCCCAGCTCTGTGTCTGATCATTTAAAGAGGGAGAATGTCACGTACTTGCCTTGGGATCTGAGACTGAACCAAGTCTGGGTCTGAAGGGAAATGGGTTTGGAGTCCGTTTTGTAGAAACAAGCCCAGCTGGAAACAAGACCCACCTTCCAATGTGCTCTTGGTACTTTACAGTGAGGAGAGAAAACTGCCCTGTGCACCAAGTATTATCAGTTAGGGCCCTGTCAAGATCAAAGACATGCTGTGAGGTCCCCACACTGGCAGGGACGGCTCCTACCCCAAACAGCGTGCACAACCTATCTGCCCGAGAGAGAGCAAGGGGAAGGTGGCAGGTCTGCCGCGGTGCTGCCCGCTGCACCACAAAGTCTCACGAAAGAGAAAAGTGATCATTTAAGCATATTTTAACAAGAGAAAAATAAAAAGGGCACAGTTTTCACTAGCTTCCCATTGTGCATAGCTTTAATTAAGAATTACATGCAGCTCCATTCTGGGGCTGATTCTGGATTTTGTGCATTTCCAAATCATCACTGTGCAGGTTTGGCTGGGAAGAGATGAAGTAGTGGGCTAGGAATGGAGATGGATAGGCAGGGTAACATGTGCTCGCTGCAGCTAGCAAGCCTGCCTCCTGCTCCTACCCCTTGCAGGAACAGGCCTCCCCTAGCACTGTCACTGTTGTGCTGCAAACGCCAGAGTTACAGATTTGTAGACAGGGCGCCTTCCTGGGGCAATACTGCATTCTCCCCAGCACAGGAGGCATACAATCCCAGCAACTGCCCTGTCCATCAAAAAGCAGAAAAGATGCCAAAATTGGCTGTGTAGGTGATGCGCAGGGCATTTCCGGTCCAGTTCTGACGCCAAGGCACTGTGTTGCTACTCACTTGTGATCCACCGACACGGCGTGCGAAGAACGAGACTAAATCCAGCCTTTGGGATGCAACCTTGCGGTTCCCTGCAACTCCAGCTGCTGGTGGATGGGACCTTGGGCTGAGCTGTGCCAGGCTGAGTATTAGCAGAGCTCCCAGCTGCCTCCGGGGCTGAGGGATAAGGAAAGCCTTTCCTGGGAAGGAGGCTCCGCAGCAGTCTGCCATCAGAGCCAAGTTTTCAGCTGGTCATGAGAGACCAGGTTAGCTGACTGCAGCTGTGTGTGCGGTGAGGGGGCTCAGGGCCACACAGCCCCAGAGGACCAGGCAGCACTGCCCCCAGCAAACTCTGCTGCCCCAGGAAGAGCTGGGGCATGGGCTGGGGGCCCTGCATGTGGCCTGTGTTTGCGGCTAAGGGAGAAGAGAGAGCAGCCGGAGGCTATTCTGTATTTTATATGGCACCCAGCTCCATGGCATCTAAGACCCAGACCCACATAAGCATTAAAGTGCATCATTTCTACATGGCCATCAAACTCCTATTGAAACCACTGGGAGCTGGGGCCCTAAATAGCCCTTGTATCCCTGAACCTGAATGTCCAGACCTCTGAGGACCCACATCCCCAAGGGAGACTCGGACCCACCTGCATGCCTGACCGAGCTGCTCTCACCTGGTGACAGAGCCCCAAACCTGAGCATGGGCTCACGTAGCAGGAAGCCAGCTGGGCAGCAGTACAAGGGCTTACATCAGCACGCATTTCCCCTTCACCTCATCAAATGTGCCCTGTGCTCTACTTTTCAAGGCTTCCAAGTCCATCTCCTGCAGCTTCTCCAAGAAAGAGTATGACCCTTCGTCCTCCTCCTCTTCCTTCTCTTTCACCATCGCAGCCAGATCCTCAGGGAGATCCACATCTCCTCCAGCCACTTGGATCTGGGCACCATCCTGTTCACTCTGAAATGAGGAAAGAAAGCCAGTGAACCCTCTGCCCTGCCTCTAGCTCAGGGCCCCCCTGAAATGGCAGTGGGTGCCAGGGATGCCATAGCTGCAGGTGCCCTAGTCGTGCAAGTGATGATTAGAAGAGAGGACAAATAGGGATGCACAGTGGTGTGACAGTGTCGTGCTTTAGGACCCTGAACGGTATGAGGAGCTATTCTGCTGACTTACCCCAGCTGTCAGAGCAGGTAGGTCTCAATAACACTGGTCGTCAGAAAAAGCAGGCCATCCCTCTGAGCCAGGAAAACCTGGAAGCAGAGATCTCAAGGGGGAAACCTTGGAGATTGGGAGAAGGGTGCGTTTGTGGGCTGCACCTGGTACGATGCCACGTTGCAGGCCAGTACATAATTCCCTGGATTGCAGGAAGGAGCCCCAGCCTTGGGTCTTCCCTGGAGGCTCACAGAGGTGCCAAACTAATGGCATGGCAGAGAACAGCTGGTTCCTGTCAGGGAGCGTGTCCCTGGCTCCCGGGAGCTGGAGAACTTTCCCTGCAGGCGATGGTGCAAGCATCGAGCCTGGTTCTGGTGCGGCCTTGGGATAGCGCGGCCCTTGGTTGCTTGGGGCACTGCCAGGCTTCACCCTGAGCAGAGGGCAAGCGACCCGTACCTGTGGCAGGCGGTACTTCCCCCGAAGGTGCATCCGGACAGTGGCTCTTTCTGCCTTCTTATGTGCAAAGGCTTTGTCCCGCTGTATCCTGCAGGAAGGAACAAGAAACAGCCAGAGTGACCCTCTACCCAGTGGCAGACCCATTCACCTAGCAACATCCCCAGGGCCCAAGGGAGCCCAGCACTGCTGACTGTGAGGTCCAGGATGCCTCAGATCAGATCCCCGAAGACTTGAGGCTGCCCAGGCAGTGGCCGCTCACAAATACCTTGCCTGAAAGTATTGGATAATCTGCCAAGTTAGCAAGCGTGCCCTCCAGTGACCACACCTTACACTGCACACACTCATTTATCCCACACAGATGCACGCAGGGCAGACGTACTCAGAGCAGGACAGACAGCCCAGCCCAACCTCTCAGTGCTTTAGATGGACACGAGCTTCTGCAGAAGGTCACAATCCAGACATACGTTGCTTTGTTAGCAGCAGGTAACAAATCTATGTTGCACGTGGAGGCAGCCCTGCTGTGCCACCACCTAGGGCTAGGCATGGTTCTAAATTTGGCATGAAGATGGACTGACAGATCGATTGCATATGGCACTGTGCACCAGGACCCCCAGTGCCAACAGCCAGTGAGCTAGTGAAGCATTTAGTTGGGCAGTCTCCAAGCACCGTAAGTGTCCTGCTCCTTGGCCCCATCCTGATACTTTCATCTGAAGCTCTCAGGGAGCTGCCTCAGTCCTGAAGGCTGCTGCTTTCTAAAGTGGGGTTTAAGTTCAGCAGCTCCAGGCCACCCACAGCAATCTTGGGTGCTGAGCACTTCCAAGAATTGGGCTTCACCCACCGTCAGGTTGGGCGCCCAAAATCAGGGGCCACTTTTGCAAACGTAGCTAGCATGCTCCTCAACTCCTGTACGTCAGCCCACAGCTGTCGCAGCAGGGCTGGCTGGGGTTCCCGAGTGCAAGCGAGTCAAATGTTGCATGTGACGCATCACTCTGGATGCACATGGGATAGCTGGGAGCGTAGCAGCTGTCCAGCCACCCACAGCAATGCCACCTCGTAGCCCAGGTGCTCAGGGCTCATTGGCAATGTACCTTTCCTGAACCTTGCTCTCAATGGGCCTGTGTCTGCCCTCACCCGGCAGGGATCCTGGCTGGCTGGCCTTCAAGGAGGCCGTTCCTCATCCCTACAGACTGAGAGCCAGGCCCTGGGGGAGCAGCCTGATAGAGGGGCTTTTGCGTCCCTGCCAAGCCTCTCCCTGCCCAAGCAGTCTTCAGGCTTTGCCCCTCTTGCCTTCTCACTCCCTGTCCTTCTCTTCCTTTCTCCCTTGTTGCTCTCCCACCACCTCCCCTCTCCTCTTGGCTCCTGAGTCTTGATGTCCCACCTGGGGCATGCCCCCTGGCCAGCTCCTCGGGCTGGGCTGGAGAAGTCCCCACTTCTCAGCAGGTCGGGACTTCAATCCAGGGGAAGCTTGTGGAGGAGCAGCCAGTACAGCCCCTTCCCCACACCCACGGGGCTCTGGTGACCCAGCTGGCCTCTGCCTCGGCTTAGCGCATTGTCCGTGCCCAGAGCAGCTGGGTGCGTCCTGCCCCTCCCTCCCTCGGGGCTGAGACCGAGCTGGTGGCTGGCAGCCCGTGGGCGCAGAGGGACCCAGGTGGCAGAGCGCCACAGAGGGCAGAGTCTTACTTCTCCTCCAGCAGCTGCCGCTGGTATTCCTCAAACTCCTCGTGGGACATGCCGTTGGGCAGCTCTGCCTTCTTCCCGTCCTTGGGTTCCTCCTGCTCCTCGCCTCCACCCCTGAAGCTTTTCATGGCTGCCATGAAAAAGGAAGCCATGCTGGATCCTGGCGGCACAGAGCCTCCGAGCGCTTGTGTCTGGCAAGCACTGGGGCCGAGAGCTGCCAGGTCCCCCTCCCTGGGGAGGGGCTGTCTGTGCTGCAAGGTCAGGAGGATGCTCTGTGTCACGGGGATAAGAGCAGGATTAAGGTATTAGGAGGGGAAGCTAAAGCCTCCTGGGTGGAGAGACCTTGTCACTCTTCTCCCCACTCCCAAGGGTGGCCCTGGGATCTCTCCTGTGCCCCCAGGTGATTAGCCATGTGGGACTGAGGCCTGGGGGAGGGTCCTAGTTCAGGTCCTAGCTGGTGCAGATGCCTTGAGGATGGGGCTTCTGTGCAATGAGCAAGCAGCCCTGACCCCAGGGGGACTGAGGGAGCATGCCTCCCATGTCTGCAGTGCCAGGGAGACCGTGCCAGGGCAGTGCCACCGGGTGGGGGCACCCAGAGGTGGGTTTGAGAGGAGTCAGAGAAGAGCAGCGGCTGTGGCCAGGGGGTGAACGGTTGGAAAAAGCCAAGGGTCGGTACATGTGATCCAGGGGGACCAGTGCTTAGTAAATGAGAGAAGCCAAGGCCTTGGCTGCACTGGTTTTGCCAAGCCCAGCCAGTCCACAGCTCTGCCTCTGGCAAGTCAGCGTGATCGTGCTGAGGAGCCCTTGACAGGGCTCCTCAGCTGAAGTATGGCTCAGACAGACCTGGGGGCCAGGCTCTGACAGGCCACGATCCCTGCAGGAGGAACATGGCAGGGAGGATCCAGGGTGGGGAGGGAGCTGGAAGGTGGCTGCATAGACAAAAAGGGTGAACTGAGTTTAGCAGTGCAGTTTCCATGAGTAGATCCATCTCTCCCTCCACCCCCTCCAGCCCGGGGTTGAAACGCACAGGCGGCCGGACAGCCGGGGGGCTCTGGGCCCATCAGCGGAGCTCTGCAGCTGCACAGGAATCACCCCAAGAAGAGAAGACAGGTTATACCCCGTCTTCCAAGCCGGCCTTCACTTGCATGCCAGTTCCCCCTCCCCACCCCTGTGTCCTGCACAGGCACTGGTCTCAGCCCTTTTTGGTATCCTTCAGCCCCTTCAAACTGGCTGGGATCCCCATGCCCCAGTCCCTCAATCCTTTGGACTGGCTGATAGCTTAAAAGGCTTCCCAGCCACCATGCCGGGTGGAGCTGTGCCTGGGACAATGCTGTGGGGTTACCGATGTAGGACCCTGCACAGACACAAGAAGATTAGGTAGCAAAACTTAATCAAGGTTTGCAAGTCTGGAAGGGATTGGTGTGGGCCCGGCCCTCCCACGTCCACACGCAGACGCTGCCCCCCACTGCGTTAATCTGCGCTCCACCCAGGCGCCGAGATTGTCTGCGAGCCAGCGTGACAGTAGGGTTTCATCCCCGGGCAGGATGGGCTGTGGCTGATATGCCCAGGGTAGATGCCAAGCGCTTGTAACCTATATGTAAGCAATTTCCCACACAGATTCTGATTAAAGTGTAATCCCTGCACCAGGCAGAGCACGGAGAAGGGACAGGCTCAGATCCAGGGCTAAGAGGCAGAAAGGCGGTGTGGTGCATTTTGGAGGGGGTGGTGTGCTGGGGAAAAGCCCTAAGGGCTCACCCACCTCCCTTCTGATTTTGCAGCCAGGTCTGCTCCATTTCCATGTTAGCGGGGCTGGCCCCACTCCCGTCAGGGATAGGTCTAATTTCAGCTCGAAGCTTAAGGATGCTGTTGAACTAATTTCTTTGATTTAATCAGAGAAGCTCAATCCCTGGCGGGTCAGCTGCTGAGGCAGTGTGCTTTGTCTCTCTCTGAGGCCAAGAAGTCACAGGGGCAGAGGGAGGCAGGTGCACTGGGTACCTTGTGGGCCAAGTAGGATTTTGAGTTACCCTAGGAGGTCGGACTGCCTTTGACTCTTCCTGGCACTGACTCTTTTATTCTTCCCCTGCTGCTGCTGCTGCTGCTGCTGCTGCCTACACAAGGGAGGTTCATCCAGAAAACAGGAGCTGTTCCCGAGGAGGAAGACCCCTGCTCCCCCACAAATCTTCCCCCAAAACGTGTCTGGGGGCACTCCTAGCAAAGCAGCAGTATGTCCTAGCAGGATGGACAGGCCCCAGGGACCCATGAGAGACCAGCCAGCCTGAACGGGCCTGGCTGTACCTGGGTGGGGCTCCCTAATACAGCTCAGGTCTCTGGCATCACCGCCTGCCAATCTGAACAGGGAAGGGCAGTGCCAAGGCCTAGGGCTCTGCCATGGGTCAGTTTGGGTCTAAGCCCCTGTATGGCCCAGTGTCACTGGGGTGGGCCAGGCCAAAGTGCTACCTAGGGCCTCTGGGGTGGAGGCAATGAGGAGGATGCTGGAGCTACAGAAACAGAAGTGGAGATGGGAACGGGAGTGCAGGGAGAGCAGAAATTCGGATACCTGCCCATGCTCAGGGGACCTGCCTTTAAGTCCTTGCTGCATCACTGGCCTCTTGGGTGCCCCTGAGAAAGTCTGGCGGCCTCCCTGGGCCTCGTATCTCAGCTGGGACAAGGGGCTGCCCCCTTGTCCTGCCCCTGGGGAGTGTGAGAGTCAATGAATCCCAGACTGGGGGGGCTAGGAATGGGCCGGCTGAGTTGCTTGGGTGGGTTTCCACAGTAGCCCCTGTGGGGCCTGGAGCCTCCTCAAACCGGGCTGATGCTGTGGTCCCGGTTGTACAATGTGCTGCCATCTGTTCTAGTCAATGGGTACGAGGGCCGGACGGAGCAGCGGTAGCAGGGAACAAATGGTCTGCCCCTGTGCGGGGGGCTGTACGCCACTGAAACCCCATGGAGTGCAACGGCCCGCACACCCACCCTGAGGTCGGTTCCTGCAAGGAGCACGAGCACATGAGGAGTGCTCCCTGGACTGCTGTATCAGGGCAGCACCCAAAGGACCTGCCTGGATGGCCTGCTGCTGAGTGTGTGTTTTGACTGCTGTCAGGGCCAATGCACTGGGGCTTGGACCAGGACCTCCACAGCTCAAAGCTGCAGCTGGAGCTAGGACAAAGCTCTGCAGTTACAAAGCTGTAACCCCACCGCCTTCCCTGTTTGAGGGAATTGGTGAAGAGGCAGCAGGTAGCACATAGTCCGGAGGGCTGTGCTGGTACCAGTGCTGCTGGTTCACAAGGTCGACATCCTGATTAAAACAAAAGAGGCATGAAGTTCACAGGGCTCCTTGCTCCAAAATGCCAAGGACAGGGGGTGGGCAGAGAAGGCTGCATCTTCAGTGCTGACCACCTCTCACCCTAGCTGACACCAGCTCCTCTGACAAGGAGACCCAAAGGGCCTCATGTTAATTATGCTAAGGAGGGCAGGGTGTCTGAGCTGGGCAGAGAGGGGGTTCCTAAGCACCCTCTACACACACACCTGCACCCCCAGGACACAGAGATGCAAACATTTCACCAGGAGTTTTGGGCATCCAACCCTGGGTGGCTCAGATGTGAGAGCAGCGGGGAGGGCAAATGGACAAAACCTCACCCAAGCATCAGTCTGCAGGAGCGTGTGTAGCATGAGTGAGCATCAGGGAGAGTGGTGAGTTGGTGTGAGTGTGAGCAGAGGGAAGTGTGTCCAGAGGGGCATGCTGCTGTGTAAGTGTGTGTGAGGCCAGTATGAGTGGTTGTTGGTGTCGGGGATGTAAGTGTGTTATTGTGAGTCCAAGCAGATGAAGGACGTGGGGGTGAGTGTGCACATTCCTGTTTGCATTTCTGTGGCTGCTGAAAGGCACCTGCCCTAGACACCTCTTCATCTTGGGACTAAGTGCAGTAGAAGAGATGGTCCAGGGAAGCTGTGGACTCTCCATCACTGGAGCTGTTCAAGGAGAGGTTGGACAGGCACAGGTCAGGGATGATCTAGGCATAGTTGTGCCTACGTTCTCCTATGGGTATTGCCCACGCTTCTGGGCTTCGATGGTTGTTATATGGGGCTGGGAAGGATTTTTTTCCCCCTCCTGCTGCTACTTGCTTTTTTTTTGGTGGCAGCCAAGGCTGCAGATTATGACTGGGGTGCACCAGTGCTCCTGCTGGGACTGAGACCTGGAGATTCCTGGCTGGAGGGTCTTTCTCCTCTGCTCAGGATCACACCAGATTTGGGGTCAGGAAGGAATTTTACCCCATGGTCAGATTAGTATGGGCTGTGGGTGTTTTGCCTTCCTCTGTAGCGGAGGGCATGGCCCTCTTCCTTGGATCTCTCAAGAATATTTCAACAATGCTTGCAGCAGCAGGACATTAGCCACCGTTGGCCCCCTGATCCATCTGTGGCACGTTAGGACATTACGGCTTGTGGTTGTATCAGGGTTGGCTGTGTAGGTCTACTAGTAGGTCAGTTTATGGATTTGCATAGGATAGTTTGGATGTGGGGGGGGGGGGG
>NW_017729018.1:3697542-3727779 GCF_001723915.1 Gavialis gangeticus | reverse complement strand
AGTTTGGGGGGGGGGGGGGGGGGGTGTTGACTAGATGAGGTCCCTTCCAGCCCTACCTTTCTTTGATTCTCTGATGTCCTCGCACAACCCTTCGGTTGGGGTCAGTGAGCAGACCTGCTAGGTTGGAAGACAAGGGTGAGGTAGAGAATGCAGAGGTACGTACAGACATTTGGGGAGGTCAGATTGCAGAAAAAATGGCCACCTCACCTAACTTAGTTTTCCTTGGTGTGGGGCTTACACTGGATCCCTAGTTAGATCGATCTATGTGTGAACTGTACAGAAGTTCAGGAAGTTTAGATCAGTCTAAAAATGGCTGACCCAGTTTAAGTTAACTGTACCTTGCAGGTAGTCTAACTTAGATCAAGTCCGGCGAGACCAGTCTAAATGGACTTCTGTACGTTTCCCAGTGCAGCCCCAGGGCTGGAAAAGCTGAGCCGCGGACTCCAGACCTGGGGCTGCACTTTTCCTACCCCCTTCCTGGCACTAAGCTATTTTTAGCCCCCTGGTTGCTTGCCTCACCCCAAGACAGACAATGCCCCCTGCCCCCCAGCAAACTAGCCAGCCCCCCTAGGCCTGCAAAATCCTCCATCCCACAAGCTGCTCCCAGTGCCGGTTTTACCAGAATTACCCAGTGCTGGGAACCAGGGCACTAAGACAGGGTTGGGGGAGTGCAGATGGGATCAGGAAGGGGGTGGTTTGCTGGGAGGGTTGTTCATCTGGTGGTGGGGGGAATGGGGCTAAAAATAGCCGCCGGGCCCAGAGGGGGAGAGAGCCCCCCCATCCTCCCAAACTCCCCCCCAGATCCTGCTAGTCCGCACAATCTGCTGGGCATCCCAACTTACCTTAGATCAGGTGGCCATTTTTAACTCACTCTAACCTCCCCGAATGTCTGTATGTAGACAGAGGTGTTGGGCAGGGCAGGACAGGCAGGAAGACCACTTGCATGGCAGACAGAGCAGGGCTGCGCGGGGGCTCAAAACCAAGAGTCAGAATCAAGGGCGCCAAACGCTGCCAGCTATATGCAACCTTGGGTCTGGTGCTGTTCCAGCCGGCCGACGGGGAGGGATGGGGTCTCCCTTGGGATTTCTTCTCCAGGCTCCATGGCTTGAGAGGGGCACTAGGAACATGAACCTGCTCCGAGCATGTGTGCATACATGTGCAAATGTTTGCATGAGAAAGTCCATGCACCTGGATGCCTGAGCATGCATATGAATATATATCCCAGGTTTGCAAGTATAGTAGTACATCCATACATATGCGTGTTCACATGCCTGTATATATATGTGGCAGCTCTGTGCATGTGCATGTTCCCTTGGGCATGCATGTCTAGGTGACCAGGCCTTGGTACTAACAGCCTTAGCAATCCATTATTTCGTGGTCTAATTAAAATGAGGGTCAGGGGGTGATCTGGCCTTTTTAAGTGCCCTGAGCTTAGCCACACCTGTGACAATTAGCTGCCTCCAGGTGTGTGGGGTGGGGGGGCGGATGCCTGGGATCATGTGACAGCCTGTCAGTCACCTGTTCTTCGGATACAAAGTGGACAAGTAGCCCAGGTGTGATGGGGGTGTTAGCCAAAACTGCCTATAATGAGGGGCAGAAGGAAACACTGAGCAGCAGGACCCAAACAGAGGAAAGAAATCATCAGACTGCCCCTGGGCTGAGGAAACTGGTGGTGTCTGGCTTATCGGAGTGATTTCAGGTTTGAGAGCCCAGGGAGGAGAAACTGAGGCACCAGCAGGGATGAGGTGCAGACGAAGAGCAAAATGTGGACTGAGACCTGTAGTATTCTCTGCATTTACTGTCACTGACAATGTTTAAAACCATAAAACACCAAGAGAACGCTTGGAAACACGCATCGGTCGGGGCATGTTGACACCCAGGTCTTGGGCTGATCACCAGCGAGCAGCAGCTCCTCTCCAGTGAGGACCCTGCACCCAGACACTCAGGTCCACTCCCCCACCCCAGGAAGGCCAGGCTGGAGCCCCCTCCCAGCCCTACGCTGCCTGAAAGTATCGCAGCCCCTAGCTCTGAAAACACCTGCACAAAGGTGGGGAAGTGGAGCTGGCAGGTGGGCAGATACCCAGCCCCCTTTCCTGTGCCCTGTCCAGGGCAGGGGGATTGCTAACAGCCCCTCCTGGGGAAGGACAGGGACTGTAACTGGTCTTTTCCATCCTCAGACGCCCGGCTTTAGCAATCTAGTCCAGAATGGCTGCAGCAGTATGGAGAGGGCTGGTTTGGGCACTGGAATAGCTCTCCTTGTTCTCCCCAACACATGCCAGGCCTTGTGACAAGAGGCCTCATGTGAGAAGCCCCCTGCCCTCGGGGTGAGGGGAGCTACAGCACTGGGTGCTGCTGGCGTGTGTGCTGGCCACAAAGGTGCACTGCTGGCTCCAAGCAATGGCTGCCGCTGTTCCTGCTGCCCAGGAGCTGGAGGTGGCAATCAGAGGGGTCCTGGCTTCCCCGCTGTCCCTGTGACAACCCCCGCCCCTCCAACAGCCACGTCAGTGCAGGAGGCTGTTGAGCCAGGACGACCTGAGTGATCCAGAAACCATCAGGGTGTGACCAAGACTTGGCACCATGATACCAGGCCATGCCCCCTGCAAGTATACTCTCGCCCCTCAGCCAGCGTGGGTGTGCATTGGCAGCCTGCGCGCATGCTCTCAGGCGCTGCATCCAAATGAGTCTCTCAGCCTTGTGTGGGGACTTGGAGGGACGTTGTCATCTCGCTGAGGGTGTCAGACCCGAGGCGGAGGGGGAAGAGGAGGAGATCTGACGTGAGCGCCCCAACCTCGTCATCACTGCCAGCGGAGACAGCCACCAGAACCCACAGGGCCGGTCCCAGCACCAAGGGAGTCCCGTGCACTGTGTTTTGGTCCCTGGCGAGGGCAAGGACCTCAACAGGGGCTGCGTGGAGCTCCCCTGCCCAGCGCTGCTGCGGGCAGGGAGCAGGAGCCAGCAGGGCTAAGCGCTGTCTGTATGCGTCAGTGCCTTCTGCAGCTTCTCAGTGAGCTTCTTGAAGGAAGGCCGCTTCCCTGGCTCCAGCTCCCAGCAGTTCTTCATTAGGTTGTAGATGGAGGGTGGGCAGCCATCCGGGGCCCCCATCTGGTACCCCTTCTGCACCATGTCACTCACTTCTTTCAGGGCCTGTGGAGGGGAAAGAGAGAGAGACCTGCTTTGAAAACCTCTGCCCCCTTCCTGCCTTCTCCCTACAGCCCTCCTGCCCACAGAGAAACAACAAGGTCCACCTCCTCACCCACTGGGGCACTGCTTTTCACCACAGCCCTGCCACAGCCCCTCCATCCACGTGATCAACCCATCCCTTAAGCCACCATCACTCCCTGTAATCGAGTCACTCCTGCACCGCTGCCCCCATGGCACCTCCATCCCGGCAGGCAGGGCACCTATGCCACGTGCTGCTGCCCAAGCAGCAGCCTTGGCTCCCCCCATGCTCAGGTACTTGGCATTGCAAGACACAGTGTCTTTGTTTGACCCAAGCCATGGGTCATCCAGGTGCTCAACTACTAAGAAGGACCTTTAGCCAGCAAGGCTAGCCCCCAGGGAAAGGCACTCACCATCTTGGGATAAGGCGCCCGGCCGTAGGAGAACACTTCCCAGAGGAGGATCCCATAGCTCCAGACGTCCGATTTGGTTGAGAATTTCTAGGCCAGCACAAGAAAGGGGCAGCTGCAGCAGCGAGTCACAAAGCCACATGACAGGCTACCGGGGCCTGTGTCTTTTTCTCCCCTTGCTGAAGGACCTAGGCCAGGGGTCTGCAACCTGCATCCCATGGGCTGGATCCAGCCCCTGGAGCCACTGGATATGGCACGCTGAGCTGGCGTGTCAGTGCTGGGCACTCCCCCCATGCTCTGTGGTGGCAGGGAGCTTACTATGGGGCAGCAGGGAGAAGCACCCGTGGCAGCCAGGTCTTAGTGCCAGGCCTTTTGGACGCGAGCGGGGTCATTCCAGACCGTGGCTGGGAAAGGTTGCTGACCAGTGGCTAAGGCACATTTCTGGGTCCTCCCTGGGACTGCATTCTGGGGACCAATCTGGCCCTTTGCAAGGCATGTCTAGCCCTGGCTCCTGCCGTAACCTTACTGCGCCTCTAACAAGGCAATGACACGGTGGGGTCCAGATGGAGCCGGTGCCCACACCTGTGGCTGACGCTGGGTCAGCAGCTGCAGCAGCCAGATGTGTGTCACCCACCCTGGCTCCTGGGTGTCTTCATGTACCTGGTTTGGCAGCACCCCCTTTCCCCCGACTCCCCATGTGCTAGGATATCCCAGTAGGCACTGCACCATAGGTGTCGCTGCATTTGCATGTCCCATGGGTGTTCCACCCTCTCCAGAGGCATCATGGGGGGTCAGAGGCATCATGGGGGCACATTTCACAATGCCTGGAGACAAACATAGTGCGGGGGGCAGAGGGGCATGCACAACACAGGGCAACACGGGACTGGACTGGGGGCAGAGCTGCTGTGTGGCCACAGACCCACAAAGTTGCTGTAGCTGGTCACATCCGGGTCACAAATCTTGGCTGGAGTTGCCAAGGGGGCAGGATCTGAAGGGGTGGAGGCTGGGAGCCCTCTGAAGGGAAGGAGAGAGGGGCTGGTTGGGGATGCCCCTGCCAACCTCCCTCTCACTCACGTTGTGTTTCAGGGCCTCCGGAGCCGTCCACTTCACTGGCAGCCTCGTGGTGTCCACGCCTTTCGGATCAACGTTGGCCAAGCCAAAGTCACTCACTTTGGCCACGTTCTCCTCCGAGATCAGGATGTTGCGCGCGGCAAGGTCCCTGTGCACCAGCTTCTTGGACTCAAGATAGTCCATCCCCTGCGAGACATCCCTGTGTAGCACGACCGCATTAGTCAGGTTGGGGGGAAACAGGGATCGGATGTACTCAGGACCTGCGCGCCGCAGCCAACCCCACCTTGGAGCCACGGGCACTGCAGTTAATCCCATCCAAATGGGACGACTCACTGGTGAGTTGGAATGGGCCGGCCATCCCCTCACACCCAGAATGGCAAACAGCCGTGGCTGGGAAAGACCTGCAGTGCCTCTTGTCTCTGGCTTTAGCCACCCTGAGGTGAGAGCAGGGCAGAGATCAGGGTTCCCGGGGCTAGGCCCAGCTCTTCCACTGCCTTGCAGTGCAACCCTCGGCAAGCCACTGTCTCTGGGAAAAAGGGATAAAGTCAGAGACTTTCCCCTGGTGTGAAGCCGGGATGTCTGGACCGCACGTGGAGGAAAGAGGTGATGGGAGAGGGCCAAGTGTGAGGATGATAGAAGGAGAGGGCTTGTCCTGACCGCGAGAACAGCATTATCTCCACCCTGTCACATCAGGGAACAGAACTCACAGGGCAAACTGGATGAGTTGCTTAACCTGGACGACCAATCTGCCTCGCGAGCGCAGGTAGTTGACCAGGTTCCCCTGCCGGAGGGAGAAGAAGACTCATCAGAAACCAAAGGCAGCTGGGCAGGGTTCTGCATTGGTGGCTCTGGTGACCCCAAACCCTCTGATGACCCACCAGCCCGGCCTTCACCCACCCGTACGCTGCCTCCTTCACCTTGTTGCATCACACCTGTGTGAATGGCCTCTGTGGCTGGCTCAGACCCCAGAACTATTCCCCCTTAATTAAGAACCTGCTGTCTTATTCCCCTGCAGGGACCTGGTATGAACAAGTCCCAGTGTCCAGTGACCCAGGGCAGGCACTACAGGCCACAACCACTACCCTGAGCTTGGAGAAGGGAAGTGAGCAGGAGTCACTGCCCCTTACTGGGACTTGCCTTGCTCTGGGCGTTAGCCAGACCCAGGAAGTGCTCACCTTGCTCATGAACTCCATGACAATGTAGAGGCCGTTGTGCAGGATCACACCTAGCAGGCACACCAGGTTTTTGTGCCGGACTTTCCTAGAGGCAGAACAAGGTTAAGGGAACGCCCTGCATCTGGGCGGACTGCAGTAACTGCAGGCAGCGTGTGTGTGGAGAAGAGTGAATAGCAGCTGGAGTGTCTCCAGGGAACCTGCACACGCATGCACACCCACAAAGGCTCAGGGAACACACGCATGCACACATGCAGCTCTGCACCTGTGAGAGAGGGGGCCGATCTAGCTATCCCCAGGGCACATGCACATACCTGCATGCAGGCCCATGCCAAAAGCCTCTGTCCCTCTCTAAGAGGGAGAGACAGCACACGTGTAGCCTCTCATTTGTGTGAGGAAGAGAGAGCCCAGAGAGTTTGCAGAGTGAACCCTGCACCTGCCCAGGGGTTGTGTGGCCTGCTCGGTGGTTGTGAATAGCTTTCGTGCACACAGGGCCTGGGCTGCAACCCTGGTTTTTGTGGGATAATTATTTTTGCAGAGAGAAAACACATGCAGGACAGTGAAGTCAGAGGACAGCTGAAGCCCGCAAGCCTCCCCACCGGTCCTTTAAATGGAAAGGCAGAGCAAGAGTGCTTGGCACAAGTGCACACAGCTGGAATTATCCTCGTCCGTCTCCCACCTCTACTGTTGTCTGCAGAGCAGGGGACTCCAGGGAAGGACCGGCTGTGCGACACTCCTCCGGCTAGGCAGGGTAGATCCGCACCTTATAAACTAACTAAATCCGAAATGCTTTTGCAAGCAGCACCTGACTTCATGAGATGCTGTGAAACCTGCCTTCTGCCTAAGTGACTTCTAACATGGCGAACTCCCCCTCTCATCTCTCCAGCTAACCTCTGGGAGCCACTCTTGTGGCACAGAGCTGGGGGGAGGAAGGAGCAGAGCAGGGTTTGAGCCCTGGTGGTTGGGCCAGGCTCTGGAGGAGAGGACACGGCAGGGTAGTCTGGGGCTCACTGCGTTGCACACCCAGAATCTCGCACACACTCAAACACGCTCACAACCTCCCAGTCTCACGCACTGCCCCAAATGCTCACATACACCCAGCAGCCTTCCTGCAGGTTGACATTTATCTCCCAACTGCTTGTGTCTCCACTCTCCGCTCCCCATCCTGGAGTGCGGGGACCCCAGAGGGCTGACTTGGGGGCAGGCTGCCCCTGCCTCACCGCTCACTTACGTCATGGCAGCGGTTTCAGAGAGGAAGGCCTGAGCAGTGACATCGCACTTGATGTTCTTCAGAGCCACTTTCTGCCCCATGTACTCTCCTTGCAGCACGTCTGCGTGGGCGAGCATGGGGAGAGAGGGAGAACACTGTCAGCTCCTGGGGCAAGCACGGCCAGACTGAGCTGGCAGCTTGAGGCCGGGGAGGGAAGGGTGAGCCCTGAACTGAGCTTGCAAAGCCATGTGTGCCGGGGGGGGGAGGAGAGGTGTAATGAATGAGCCTCTCTCTGGGAAGGAGCCCAGCCCGCTCAGCCACTAGCCACTGGAGCTGGAATCAGCCACTAGCACGTATCTCCGTGGGGTCTAGTGTCCACAGGCCCCAGATCACCATGGCATATCACTGCCCCATCCATCCAAGCATCATAGTAAACTATGGGACCTGAGCTCCCCATTCAGCCAGTCCTACAGGGCTCCCCCAGCACATATGGGCAGGGGGCTCTGGCTCTCACTGCCCAGGCTGACTCAGGCTCAGGCTCCCATCCGCAGGCTAAATCATGCACCGGGTGGGCAGGTCCTCCAGGGCCTCAGGCACCACGTGCTCACAGCTGTCCCAAACACTCACCTCCAAACTCGCCTTTCCCTATCTGGTGGCCAACCGTCAGGTGCTGCAGCTTCAGTAACCAGCCGGCTGGGCTCAGCAGGGGAGACAAAGCAGACCAGTTACTAGGGCGGTGCAGGGCCTTCCCTGCCCTGCCTCACACCGCTCCAGCCTCTCGATGAGCTTGACCCATGTGGCTTAGGCAGCTAGAGAACCAGCTCTGTCCTTCAAAGACTGCTGGACCTGGGGGGTTTCCTTTCTCCCCACAAGTACTGTTTCTCCAGAGCAGCATGTCCCCCTACCTACCCCCACCTCTCCCTGGCATTTCCATACTGATCCCTTTTTTACCTTTGGCCAGCTCCTCCTCCGCAGACTTTGTCCCAGGTTTTGGTTTAGGTTTCACCAGCTTGATGCAAAGTGCTCCCTGCTCCTTCATATAGTGCTGCAGACAGACAGACCAGGTGAGTCAGGCGGTCTGCCCAGGGAGGTCCTGACACCCAGCATCACAGGGTCAGGCCTGTGCCACCGGGAGCACTGCTGGGATGGGAGGGGAAGCAGCAGTGCAGCAGGTTCATCCCACCCCGCTGTGCTGATGGGGCTGGGGGGCTGGTTGTAGCCGCGTGCTTGGAGGGAGGTGGGGGTAGTAGCACCCAGGAGCAAGGGGATCTGGGCACTGCCTGCTGCTACCTGCAGGGGCCGGTGAGAAATTGCACGTGACTGTGTCAGTGGAGTGGTCCCAAATCCCAATTCAAGGTTAATGGTGCTAGTGACAGGCAAAGGAGCTGGGTAACTGGCCAGCAAGCGGCACTCATCACCCTACCTCTCATCCCCAGGAATGCACCACCAGCTCCTAGCCCCAGGGTGAGTGCCCAGGTCTCTGCCAACCCAGGGCAGGAAGTGTGGCCTAGCAGGTAGAGCACCAGTTGTAGAAGCAGGAGACCTAGCCTTATCTCAGCCTTGCCACAGACTCCCTGTCTGTTCTTAAGCAAGTCACTTAATCCACCCTGTGCCTCAAGTGCCAATCTGTAACATGTGGGCGATGCCCCCGACCTGGGATGTCCAGGCACCGCGATGACCGGGGGTAGAGGTGGAACTGAATGCTCCTGGGGGCCCATCTCCCATTTGCCTGCACGGACGGGCTCTGGGGTGGGGGCACAGGTCCAGCAGTCAGAGCTGCTAGGTGACACTTTAAGACACTTCCCAGCGAGCGTGTCCCAGGGAATGAAGGCACCAAAACACCCGGGGTCTATGCCAGCTCTGCAGCTGACTTGCCGTGTGACCACACGGAAATCACTTCCCCTCTCTGTGCCTCAGTTTCTCTGCCTGCTGGATGGGGTGAGAAAACATGTCTGCTTCATGGAGCAGCGTAGGGTGCATTCCCCAGTTCATGCCTGTGTCTTCTCGTGCAGAGGGTGACAGAGAGGTGAAGAGACTCATTGCTGTATCTACGAAGCACACTGTTTCCTTCCGCTGCACTGCAGCTCTTGGCAGCCATTCTATATTTACAACCTGTGGTTTTGGCTGCTGTCCGGGAGGTTACAATGGCTGAATGCAGCTTGGGAAACAGGGCGACAGGCTGCCATCCCCTTTGCGTCTAGGATCTGAGCTGATCCCACAACACTCGCCCTGTGGGGCCTGACCGTTTTGGAGGTGGTGGTTTCCTTGCTCACAGGAAGACCTCGTGATCCAGGGCAGTTCCTGCTGCCGGGGTAGAGCGGGGGCCCCACAGTTTCTTCTTGCTCACCTCAATCATATCAATGAGGTTGCAGAAGCGGACGGAGTTGTCGATGGTCAGCTGGTTCTCCTCATAGACGATGCGGTAATGAATGACCTCCTTGCCAAAGCTGACACACAGCACATAGTCCCCGGGGTGCCGGATGGACTCACGCACCAGGAAGAGTCCGTCCTCCGGGGGCTGAAGCGCCTGAATCGCCTGCACACCAGAGATCTTCCCGTGGAACCAGCTGAAGGAGACAGGGCGAGAAGGCAGACGCTGAGAGGAAACTGTGGCACATGCCGGGAACCTGCCACGGTTCCTCATCCTCACTGCCAGGTCCAAGTAGGGGACACATCTCCCCCCACGACCAGCACAGCCAGGCATGGCTCTCCCACTGCCTCCCAGTTCTCCTGGCCAGCTGCCGGGACGCCTCCCCCAGGCATGCCATGTGCCGTAGTGGGAAAAAGTTGATGAGTGAATTTGATTCTCCAAACCACATCATCTAATCCCATAGCCATCTCACTACCATGCTGGAAGCCACTGCCAGACCTGGAGAAGGTCGCTGGCCCCAGCTGATCCCTTCTCCAGCCAAAGCAGGGCCAACCCCTTCCCAGACCTGTCCAGTGTATTTTTCTTGCCATGCTAGGAAAGAATCCACAACCCAGTTTGTAACGGGCTTCACGGTGACAGGGGAGGAGGACTGGTCATGGCATATCCACATGACAATGTCTCCTGCACAGTGTGACCATGCCCCTGCCCATACCACTGAGGGGCCAGACTGTACTCACGGCATTAGGCTGAGCTTGGGGTCAACGCGGATGGCTTCGCGCTCCCGCACCGAGCTGGCCGAAAGCAGCCCCTCCTCGCCAGTGTCGTTGTGTTTGGCTCTGTACCAGCCTTTGCTCTGAAGGGAGAACAAGGAGAGCGTGGCAGATCTTGGTGTCATAGCTGTCACTTAGGGGGGTGCCCTGCTTCTGGGGAAAGAGCGTCTGGTACTTCCCCTCACCCTGTGAGCCCACCTTGTGCTCCCCCTGCTCCACCCCACTTCTTCCTGGTGTGAGGCAGGGGTTGTTAGCCCCACTGCCAGGAGAAGGTGGGCACCCTCCCTCTCCCTGCTGGTCCCCTTCACACTGGCTTGGCCCTTGGGAGTGGTCCCTCCCCTAGTGATGAGCCCTGGCACTGCCCCTCTGGGCCACCTGCCACTGGCCTGATGCTGCAGCTTTGCCCCCTTGGGCCCATTCCTCCCCAGCCAGAGCTCAGTGCCCCCCACTCGTGTCTCCGTGATGGCTCACCTCACAGGCCTCGATGATGGTGATGATGTCGCCCTTGTGGAAGGCCAGCTCACGAGCCTTGGGCTTGCTGTGGTCATGCTTGGCAATGCACTGTGTCCCCGGGGGCCAGTGCTTCTGCAGCAGGAGGGGGCAGCATGAGTGGCAGCTAGTCAGGGGATGCCACCTCCCAGCCCTCCCACAGGACATGGCCCTAAGGGCCAGCTGAACCACTATGGGACCACGGGGCTGAGATCAGTCCCTCCACGCCACTGGTGTGGGACTCGCCGCTCACGTAGGAGCCCTCTTACATGGTACGCAAGGGGTGGGAGTATGGCACAGTGGTTCAAGGGGCAGGCGCAGGGCCCAGTCCCTGTTGCCTTGAGGTCTGGTACAATACCAGGCACTGAAGGGCAGACCTTGGGAGTCAGCAGGGAGGACAGGCACAGCTGTGCCAAAGGACACCGTCTCCCCGAGCCCAGTGGCTGCAGGGGAAGGTGCAGGGATCCCCCCTCACAGGCAATAACTGGCCTGCGGGGGTAGTTGGGGGGGGAAGGGGGCAGTTCTTCCTGCCCACCCCCAGGCAGATGGTGACTGGCTTATGACAGGCTTGGTTAGCTCCCCAACAAGGTGGGGCTTCTGGGAGAGCTGCAAAGGAGGTGAGGGGACCAGCTCTGCGTGGATTTGGAGATGGCTTTCTGCATGCACAGTGCAGCTGGAAGGGGGGAGAAGAGTCTCCAGGATTCATGGGGACAGGGTCTCAGCAGGGCTATCAGCAACCTATTCTTGACTGCTGGGGTCCAGGAAAAGCCCACCAGCCTCTGTCCCCATGGCCCCCCGTGGGGGCCCATGCTGTCTGCTAGCAGCTGTGCATGCACACAGGCCTGGGAAGGTGCTGAGGATGGCAGCTGGAAACTTCTGCCCCACAGGAAAGCCAGAGTCTATTACTCCTGTTGTCTTGCTAGTACTGGACCAGCCCCTCCACTCACCGTTGACATGCTGACCGGCTTGTCAGTGCATTGACAGTCGCTCTGGGGAAGCCTCGCGTCCAAGGGTGCAGCAGTTACCTGGTGAAAAGAAGGAAGCAACTGCTGGTTTCTGCATAGCCAAGCAGGGGAACATCTGGCCTCTGCTCTGGGCCTCTGCATTTAAAGAAAAAGTGTAAAGCAACCATTGGAAGAGCTCTGCTCTGCTCTGCTCTGCTCTACTCCAGAAGTAGCTGCATTTCAGTCAGGGGAACATGCTTGTCTCCTGTGATGGATGCTTCAACTGCAGCTGACGTGTGCTCTACCTTCCAGAGCCGATTTGGCCTCTCCAACCAGCCTCAGCCTGAAAGGCTGTGACAGCCTGCACGATGCTGAGTTTTAGATCTCAGGATCACAGGCAAGTCAGGCTGGAGGGGACCTCACAACCTAGTCCACCCCCTGCTCAAGGCAGGGTCATCCCTGGCTAAACCATCCCAGCCAAGCGTGTGTCCAGCCTGCGCTCGAAAACTTCCCGGGATGGAGACTCCACGACCCCCGTGCTTGACCACCCTCAGAGTCAGAAAGTTCCTCCTGCTCGCCAAGCTAAATGTCCTCTCCTGAAGCTTGAGGCCGTTGCTCCTAGTTAAGTCCCTGCGGCCACAGAAAAAAGCCCATCTCCGTCCTCTCTATAAATAGTCCTTCGGGGATTTGAAGACTGTTATCAAATCACCCCTCAGTCGTCTCTTCTTCACACTGAATAACCTCCGTTTTTTTAATCCTTTCCTCAGAAGTCCTGCCTTCCAGGCCCCTAGTCATTATTGTTGCTCTGCACTGGACTCTTTCCCATCTGTCCCCATCCTTCTTCACGCGCGGGACCCAAAACTGGGCACAGGATCCAAGTGAGACCTCACCGGTGATGCATAGAGCAAAAAAAGCACTTCCCCTGATTTGCAAGCGGCACTCCTGTTGATAAAACCCTGTGCGCTGTTGGCCTTTTCTGTACCTAGAGCACGCTGTTGGCTCATATTCATTTTACAGCAGACTGTTGCGACAGGCAAAGTCTGGCCTGTGGGCTGAACTGGACCCACAGTGGACTCCACTTCCCAGCAGCCCCTGCCCATATCACTGTGGCTGGTTTCCATAGAGACAGTGCATGGCAGTGCTGGCAGGGAGCTGCTCCAGGGCCAGGATCCAGCAGCAGTGATCATGCGGTCCGGAGCCAGGGCGCAGGTGGGATCTGCTGCCCGCACACCCCAGATCTGGGAGGGGGAAAGGGAGTGCCCGGGGCCTGCAGGCAGCAGATCGCCGCTCTGCCCTGGCTCTGGACCACGCTGCCACCGCTGCAAGATCCCAGCTCCGACCCTGGAACAGCTCCCTGCCCTGCCACGGCCTTGCCAGCTCTGCTGGGGCCAGTTTCCAGGGAAACCCTGGCCCTACCTGTCATATGCCACCTACTGGGGTCTCCATAGAAACCAGCTGTAGTGACATGAACAGGGGCTGTTGGGAAATGGAGTCCAGCCACTGGCTGTATCCGCCATTTTCCCACCCCGGTGTCCTGTAACCCCCATGTCCTTCTCTGCAGCGCTGCAGCCCAGCCAGTCGTTACCCAGTCTGTATTTGTGTGTGCAATCATTGGGTCCTAAGTGCAGGATTTTGCACTTGTTGGCTTTCATCTGACTTATTGAAGTCCATTTTTTTCCTGTCTATCCAGGTCATTCTGGATCCTGGCCCTGCCCTCCAGGGTGTCTGTAACTCCACCTAACTTGGTGTTGCCTGCAAATTTGCTAAGCACGCACTTGAGCTCAGATGCCTATGTGTGGACGTCTGAGCAGGTGTCTGCCATGAAATATGTGCCAAAGCCGTTCGGTTTGGTTGGTTCTTTCTGCCAGCCGATGACATGGTCCAACACCATTTTCTCCCCAAGCTCAACCTCACCCCACATGACCCTTGTTAGTAGGGTTACCACCTGTCCCTAATTGGGCAGGACAGTCCTGAAATGGGAACTTCAAGTCCTGGTCCTGGACTGCCTGACTCTGAGACAGCATTTGTACTGGATTCACAGCATCATGCAGGGATCTGGATTTTCTATGCACCATGGAAAAACACAGGAAATTGTGGGTTTCCTCTTGCAGAGTTCTTGTCTGCAAGGGGCTGTGTGTGTGGACTGGGGTGCGGGGGGTGCCACATGCATGTGCAAGCATGCACACAAGCATGTGGACAGGAACACAGCCCCAAACAGCAGTGGAGAGCAGCTCCCTCTGTTGCCTGCAGGTAAATCTAGGTGGGGTGCGGTGCAGATTGAGGCCCCCACAGCGAAAAGGGGAGTAGGGCAGGGTTGGCAGCTGGAGCGGGGGCTGGGGGTGTTGCCCAGCCAGTGCAGTGCCTGGGCCCCTGGGCAGGAATGTGCAGCTGCAGAGCCCAGCCGGAGAGCAGGGTGGAGCCATGGGTGGCTCGTTATTGGGGGGGGGGAGATAGCTCCCTACTGCTGTGTGCACTCCCTGGGAGGAGGTCATATGCCCTCCCCCCACGATTTGTGCATGGGACAGAGGAGGATGCAGGCTTGGGGATCCCTGCCCTGCTGCTGCCCCCCAGGAGCCCTGTGCTGGCCACAACGCTATGGCAAGGTGCCCACACACACCAGGCAGCAGCAGAGTTGTGCCCCTCACTGCTACCGGGTGGGCAGGGGGTGTCTTGCCATGATGGCATGACCAGTGCGGGACTCCAGGGGGAGGGCAGCAGGACAGGAAGCCCCGAGTCCGCAGTGGGAAGTCCACCTCTGCCCCCACCCCAATGGGCTCTGCTCTGGCCGTGCCATGGGGGGGATGGGGGGGGAGGCAGGCAGGCAGGGGTCCCACTCAGGTGGTCAACCTACCTGTGAGTGCTCAGTTTCTCCGCTTAGAGGCCTGCTGTAACTTGTGCCCTCCGGTAGCCTCCCTGCACTTCACTCTTGCCTGTGCCTCAGCCTTCTGCTCCCTCCCACTCCACCCCAAGGCAGAGCTCGTTCCCACTTTGTGGGTGAAAGCAAAAAGGCACAGAGAGCTGAGGAGTGGGATGTTTGAATGCTGCTCCCTTTGAATGCACAGGGTCCTGCATCCCTGACTCCCCTGGGGGCACTCTGGAAAGTCTCACTGTCATCAGCTTGCTCCACTTCACCCAGCAGCAGAACTGGGGATAGGATGGCAGTCCTGACTGCCAGGCTCCAGATCACACAAGGGACTGCAGCCTGGTTCTCTGTGCCCTGCTGTAACCACCAGCCCACACTCACTCTCAGACTTTGTTCTCCTTTTTGGCCCCTGTTTCTGCCAGGACACGTCTGTGCCAGGGGCTCACAGCCTGTGGGACACCATGAACTCCTCCCAGGAACCCCAGCTGGAGGAGGCAAGATGTTTTTGTTTCTACCCAGACTTCCACCCACACCCACAATGAGCTTGCTTTGAGCTCAGGCTGCAGGGTCAAGTAACACAGGATCCCTACAGCAGCTGTGCGGGTGGAAAATGTGGTTTAACCACATTTCTGCTTCACATCATGAAGCCACACAATGTCTTTGCAGGCCCTGGTCACCTCCCTCCAGAGCTGGGGATGTGACCCTGCAGGCTGACAGGTGCTGAAGTCTAAGGCTGTTGTTACACGCTACACTTATAATAACAAGGGCACTTAAAAGGTGAGTGTTAAAGCTCGCTAACTTGTGATAAGTGCCCTCTGAAGGTAAGATTACACATTACAATTAGACCTTATTAACAACAGGTAAACCTTGAATGATTACATGTTAAAGCTCATTAACAAGTACTAGTGCCCCTTAGGCATCTTAACATGATGCCATTTCAGAGGAGGATTATTTATGTGCTGTGTTACCTGGTGGGTGCATCTACATGAGACATTTACTGTGGACCTGCCTAATTAGCTCCTCAGTAAACATCTCAGCATCTACACCTGCGGCCCTATTAGGCTGCAGTAAACTAATACACTCTGCAGCACGTTAGTACTTGTAAATACAAGTACTACCCTGCTCCAGAGTTTTTCATGCACAGCAATGCACATGTAGATGCTGATGGGACTGGCTGGGGCACGAGGGCACTTCAATGAGTGGGCTGCCTGCTGGCTGGCCCCACACTGGAGCACCCTCGTGCCCCAGCCAACCCTTCTGCAGCAAACTGAGTTGGGTCAGAGCAGCCCCAGGCCAGCAGGTTGACCCTCAAACCAAGGCTGCTCTGACCTGGCTCACCGTGCTGCAGTCTCAGGTGCAGGTTCAAATGTGGTACCTGGGAGCAACAAATCCCAGGCAAACTGCACTGGAGTTTATTTCTTCAAATTACTTGCATATGTAGACACACCCAGTTTGAGTTAAATTGACTTCTGGGTGCTCACCTGAGAAAAAATCCCACCAGTTTTCAGTCCTGCAGAATCTCAGGAGGCGCTGCTTCTAGGTAGACTAGCTATCATGCAGGTCTCTATGGCCCTGGACCAACAGCTGGAAACAGCCACACAGCAGGTGGGTGGGATGGTGTGACCGGGGTGGGAGGTAAAAGGGGTGAAGCAAGATAGGGGAGCTGGAGGGAGGGTGACATATGGAAGGGGTGAGGGAGGGCAGGATGGAGGGGGAGGAGGAAGTGGGGAGTGGGTGGGTGGCGAGTTGCTGGGCTGCTACTCCCTGTGCCCCCCAAATTGCCCTCTCTAACCTCAGGTCACTCCCATGGCACCCTAATTTCCCCTTCTGCCCCTATCGGCCCCTCCACCCCCAATCACAGCTCTGCTGCCCCAAGAAGCCTGAGAGTGGAAGAGATGCCTGTGTGGGGGGTCCCCCTCTGTGCCTGCTTCTGGGGTCACTGTAGACCTTGCCAACCCTGTGTGCCCAGATCCAGCCCGTTAGGCACTGCAATGGAAGGCAAGTCAGGGGGACAGGTGGAGAAGGGGCAAGGAGCCACCAGGTAGCTGCAGGGCCCATGGGGGATGGATCTGGGTGCATGGGGGTGGCATATGCTGCAGGGAGATTGGGGAGCAGGCATGAAGGGGGAAGCCCTCCCCGACTCCTGCTGCTGCTGCTCTTGGACTGGGGTGGCAGGGCAGTGACCTGGGGGTGGAGGGGACGATGGCAGGGTGGAGGGGAGATCTGGGGGCTGACGGGGGCAGTGGGGTGATTTGAGGGGCGGAGGGAATGATCCACATGGCACAGGGGGCCCTCCCCCCCACTCCTTTCAGGCTTATACTTTGGCTAGAGAGCCACTGAGGCAGGCAAGCATGGAGCAGACTAACTAGGCCTCCAGAGGCAGATCTGAGCAGGGCACATGGGAGAGGGTATTAACCCCCAGCGTGTGACTGATCACTAGCACCAGTGAACCTTAACACAGACCTACGGTCCTTACATCACAGTGTTTCCCAACCTTTTCCAGCCCAAGGCATACTTACATTAATAAAAATTTTCTGTGGCACATGTATTAAGGCATTCCCCATCCTCATACCTGTTGTAGCTCATTGCCATGGCAAAATTCCCCGGTACACCTGTTTATTTCTGATGGCACACTTTGGGGGGGGGGGGCACTTCTGAAATGCACAAACTAGTCCCAGAGGCTGACACCCCAGGTCATTTTGCACCAATAAGCAGCTGAGTCAAAATGGCATAAATATTATGTTGCAAAGGTGAGATGGTGCTGGTGATATTCACCCCAGTTTGCTGGCAGAGGCTGGGAGTGGGGCAGCAACAGAGGTGGAAGCAGCACCCCGGCTGTTTCAGGGTGTTTGTTACCTGTCCATGGCTTCTCTAGCAGGTAGTTGGCCCTTTTTCAGTGTACGTGCTTTGCTTGTACCTACCTGAGAAGGCCTAAACATCTCTATGGGTGCTACCTCGGAGACCTCTGCTCTCAGACCTGCCGCCAGTGCCACCCCAGCGTGTGCCCTGCAGCAGCATCACAAGAGTGCAGTGGCCCCAGCCTCCACCAAAGCAGAGAAGCACCCCCAAATCCTGGCACTGCCTTAAAATTCATGTGACTTTTGATATCAAATGTGAGGTGGGGGTTGGAATCACTTTCTGGTTTCTGAGCTGTTAGTTCAAACTCACTTCGCATTTTTAAACTCATCTGACCCCAGCAGCTGCCTTTGCTGCCCAAATGCAGGGGCTGGACCCAATGATCTTGTAAGGTCCCTTCCAGCCCCTAAGATCTATGAATTTAAACATTTTTCTCCAGAGCCACAAGAAGTAGAAACTTTTTTTTTTTTTTTAAAGAGGGCTGAGACTCCAACATGTCACCACGACTCCTGGACCTGCGCCTTTATGAACACACCAAACATTGTGAGAGTTGAGTGCTGGCAAAGCTGGGTTATGCCCCTCCTGTTTCTTTCTACTCAGTAACAAGAAGTTTTGAATCCTGATACATCTTAGCATTGTAAGTTTGGCGCCTGCCTTTTCTATTTTTGTAGTGGAGGACTCAATGGGCAGCTGGTGAAACACCAGACTCTTCTGGGAAGTTTCCTTTTTGTAGGAGAAATGATTTTTACTGACTTTTTTTTTTGCTTCTTTTAAGACTGATTTAACCCGACTGCCTGAAAAGAGTGGAGAGAGAGCTCTCCTTGGTAAAGATTCAGTGCTCCCTAATGAGAAAGTCCACAGTTTTCCTCTTGGAAATCTTTAGCAACAACAGGGGAGACATGCCTAATACACGAAACAAGCTCTGAAAGGAAACCCTGGTAAAGAAGCAAAAAAAGGAAAAAATGGCCTTGTTCCAGTTACTTCCCCTTTTGCTGGGCACCTTCACCATGTCCCTTGGACGTATACATGCAAACCAGAGCAACACAGCACAGCTGACAAGGGAAGCCAATTATATCTGTGAGTCAGTGCAGGATGCAGAGTTGGTCTTGACTTCCCCATTGAGGAGATACCCAGGCACCTTCAGGAGGCGGCTTTAAGTCATTCGTATTTCCAAGAAAACTGGCATTTTCTGTCTGTATTTCTTGGGACACTGTCAGCATCCGACCCAAATGGGGAAAGGAGACGAGAGGGGCAGCAGCTGATTGGCTGTTCAGGTTGAAGGTGGGGAATGGGGGGGGTGGGGGGGGGATTACTCAGCATCACGGTGCGGAGGCACTGGCAGTGGCGCTCTTCCCCTTTTCAGAGGTGAGTCACGGTCATTCTCTGCACCACAGGTGGCTGAACCTCCTATTTATTTGTAGCTACCACTATCAAAATGCTGGCCGTGCTGGCCTCTTGACCCTTCATGCACTGCCCCATACGGATGAAGACCGGCAGGAAGAGAGAAGTCCAACTGCTGCAAGGCTAAGGATATGCAGTAGGTGAGCACTCATTAACCCGAGTGAGGTGTCTGGGCCAGAAGGGTCCCCTTGTCCTCACTGCCACAGCCGTTGCTTCAGTGCATGTGCCATGCTTGCTTCTGGTAGTGAAATGAGGTTGTTGGGGAAGGAGCCAGGTAGATGGCTGAGGAGATGGCATCCCAGCCCATCTCCAAAATGAACACAGCCCAGATGAGACGCAGCAGGACCGACGTTCCCCCTGCTCTGCCAGCCTGCCCAGCCCCTCCAGGCTGGGGAAGCTCATTGTGTTTGTGCACACTAACCCACAAGATGGGACACGCTGGGTCCATGTTCACACCGGGAGGAAAGAGCACTTCTAAGCCATGCTACCTAGGGTTTGCCACCAACTTCATGATGAGATGTTGTAAGTGAAGCATGTTACCTGATGAAGAAACCACCTGGAAGAGAACCCAGATTTTTCTTTGACTTGATAACACCAGTCCAAACTTGAGTTTGCCTTGTTCACCTGTTAGTTTAACACACCCATGGGAACCATCTCCCCTCTTGTGCACAAGGCCTCAGGGGTGAATGCTAGGGGCAGCAGCTGCAACATCAGACGCAACAGGCTGAGAGGATGCCAGGTCCCACATTTGATTTTACATCAAGTAACAGGCAGATGTTTGAGTATAAAGGGGTCCTCTGGCACACACCTGCCTCGGGGTGAAAGGGCAGGGAATGAACATGGAATATTTTTTCCCTTGACCTTAAGAACAGCAGCTTGGAGGGCTATGACAAATGAAGAGCACTGGGAAGTTGCTGCAGATGCGGGGAGCTAAGTCTTCAAGGGCTGTCCAGGTGTGGTTGCCCAGTGCTAGGGTCACACCCAACAGGCCCTACACGGCACTGCCATCCACGGCTGAACACAGTCATCTAGCAGCCGTCTGCTGATCTGGCAATGCTCCTTGCTCTGCTTGGTTAAGGAGCAGTCAAATGAGGTGATATCAGAGCCTCGTTGCTTCCAAAGCGCGCCTGGCATGAGTCAACAGCAAGGCAGTATAAAACAACCCATCCCAGCGGGGGCAAAGACCAAACAAGACATGATAACTCTGTCCACAGCAGAGCGCAGCACAACTGCAGCCTCCGAATTTAGATGGGAATAGCAATAATCTGGTCAGGGATGTTGTGAAGTGCTTGGTCCTGCATGACCGAGGTCATGGAAACACTGAGCTAGATAGTCATAGGTCTTAGGATGGGCAAGTCAGCTGCTTTTTCCACTCACTCTTCCCCCACTATAAACAAACCGAACCAAGCTAAACCCGACTGGTGGGAAAGAAGAGCAGTCATGACAATTAGAAGCGATGAGTGGCACCGTGCGACACCAAAAACGAATCCCAAGCCACCCGAAAGGCTAGCCACGCCTGCCAAAGCAGCACGTCCCAGCAGATCCTGGCAAGTCTTGGTCCCTCCTCTTCTGGGGGTGCCTCGTGCAGGAAGGGGCACTGAAAGCTGTAGATGAACGGCCCTGTGAGGAGGGAGCAGCGGGCAGATCAGCACAGCTGGAAGGGGATGTGGAAGCACACAAGTGCTCCACAAGAGCACCTCTCGGGAACGCGCCTACAGGTTCCAGATACCAAGAAGTAGGAAGGAGCTTTAGCTTTGCTAGGAGGGGTCAGTCCTGGGCCTGCAAGGGCTGCAATGCGGCTGGATAATCTGGCCATTAGTGGCCTTCTCCATTTCTCTGCATTGTCATGCCCCAGAGCAGCTGGTTTTCCATTCAGAATCTTCCCTTGGGAGCACCCATCCGTGGGTGACTTCAGCAAGAGGGAAGGTGGGCTGCTGGAAAGCCTGGGGGTCCAAGGCAGGAAAGAACAAATCAGAGGTTCATCTGCCCCACCCAACCCAGGCAACACATCTTATGAGCCTGGCCTGGCTTGAAGGAGTCGGCAAGAGCTGATAGGTGGAGTAGTTCTGGTGATCAGGGGCGAGGGGTCTGGCTGAGACCATCAGATCCAGCTGCAGAAACCAGCTTATTAGAAAGGCCAACATTCATCCTTTTCCTCTCTGCCACTCCCAAAACTTATAAAAGAACTTCTCCTACACTGCCCTGTGATCCTTGAGCATACCTTGTCCATGTGGATCTCCTTTCTGGGTGTCATGGACCCAGAAGTCAGAGCCATTTGGCCAAGTACCTCGAAGAAAAGCCATCAGGACTATAACATTCTTTATAACAGTGATCCTTGATTCAAGGCCTCTCTCATTAGATTCAAGACACCCCGCGGAAAATACCAGCTCCTAGTTTTCAGTTGTTTTTTGGCTGCAGAAAAATAACAGAGCAACTCTTTTGTTGCAAAGAATGCAGAAAGGCCACCACAGGCCAGAATGCTTTGGACACTCTGGATTTCTCGTTGCAATCCCTGGGTGTATCGCGTGAATCGTGTGTACATGTTGCACACTCAGCAGTGCTGATGTTGTGCTACACCCTGTGACACACTTAAAAGGCTTTCATGGCACCCAGGTTGAGAATCACTTTTTATAACTTGCAAGCCACCGCCACCCTACACTAGGCTGGGACACAGGGCTGAAAGGTGAACAATTTCCCCATTCCCTGTTTTGACCCACGTGAACTAGTCCCAATTGCCTTAGCCCGTGGAACTGAGTACATTGAATAAACTTCCTGATAGATACCACATATCTATGGTTCTTACACCAATTCTCACATGCTTTAGGAAATTGCCCAGCATATGGAAACCAGACTGGTTTGAAGTGCAATAAGACGACTATGCCCTCAGTACACAGAACTACTCCATCTTGAGAGCTGAAGGAATCAAAGGGCTTTACATGCTGTCTTGGAGTACACATGTGCTTTGGCAGCTTGCAGGAAGCCCACCAGGATCTCTGCACCAAAACTCAGCATGCTTGTATCTGCCTCCTAGAGGCACCCCCGCCTCACCAATACCCACCCACAGGGGATATCAGGAGGGCCACCTGAGTACAGATGGACAGAGGCAAAGAGGTGGTGCTGAGCTACTCATCCCTCTGACTGCAGCGCTCTTCATTTGCAAGTCACTTGGGTCTCCTCTTTCCCCACCAAGAAAACATGTCACGCAGCTGCATTACTGAACCAGCCGGATCTTTGCACTTACCTTCCTGGAGTGTCCATCCAAGGTCCTTGGTGTTAATGTCGGTACAGGTTTGCCCGCAGCTTAATCTGGAGCCGAGTCCCAATATTCGTGGAGAATAAACTCCTGTCCAGACAGAGGAGTGGAGCGTTACCACCCAGGGCAGCTGCAGCACCCTCAGAAAACTACTGTAGTTACGCCGCCTCAGTGTTATTTCCTGATTTCTCTTCTCGTTTGGCTCTTCTGCAGACGTAATGTCTTAGAGGTCCTAGTGCCTGCTTCCTCCATAGTCAGGTTTGTTATTCACCAGTGATTCATTAGTTGCTGAGGCTAAATCCTCGAGTGACTTTTGCCCCCTCATAACACATGCCCATTAAGGAAATGGAGGAAAGCATTGGCAATTGGCTGGTCTGCAATAATATAGCATTTTATGACATCCAAAGCAAACTAACATTCAAGTGATATGAGCAGAGTGCAATTTACTCCTACAACTTTATTTTTAGCGGCACTTATTTTTAGTGGCAGGGACTGCATAATTACCAGCGGGTGACAACGCGAGGAATCATGAGTGGCAGCAGCTTTCCCACAAGATATTTTGGAGCTTCAAGAAGGGAAAGGTGATTAGACTCTTGTAGGAACCTTCAGTTCTGGTCCCAGCTTCATCACTGACCTTCCTGTCTGCTGTGAGAGTCACTTATCTGGGCCTCTGTGTTTCCAGCACTAAAACCGATGATAAAAATATTGACCTATCTCACAGACGCATCATGAACAAAATGAGTAACTGCAAAGCATGGAGAGATCCTTAGCTCACAGATGCTGTACAAAGGCAAAAGATTGTGCAGCTCTCACAGCCCTTACAGTCAGAACATGTGGACACAACCTGTTTACTAGGGAGTACAGTGGCTTTACACTGCAGTAAAAATGAAGTGAACACACAAGTACAAGTGTAAGTCACTCTGCTCCAGGACAACCTTACCCCTCAGGAAGCGAGGAGCAGCCACCACTGGTATAAGTTACATTGGTGTCCTGGTCCTGTGGTTACATCTCTAGCTGGTCCCATCCAAGAGAAGTCCTTGGTCCATGCAAATCAGTTGTCCACATTGCGTGGCCAAGTGCTGCGTTGGCACCTACTGGAAGCAGACAGCCTGGGCAATGTGGGCATTAGGGCCATGTGAAATTTTGCTGGCAGTTTCGTTTTGATGCTGTTTCGACTCGTTGCGAGCTCGAAACAGGGAAATCGAAACGAAACGGAGCGTTTTGAAACAGCCTTGAAACAAAACAAAGCAAGTCAAAACGTTTCGAGATTTTTTAAATGTTTCCAGTTTGGAAGCTCAAGGTGGGCTTGCCTGCAGGGAAACAGAAGCTAAAGTAAGAAGACAGAGGGGGAAGAGGGGGGAAGGAGTGCTCTCATTATTGACTGCGTAGCTGGCCAGTAACTGTCATCCTTTCCTGAGGTCCCTTCCAACCCCAGCGCTCTGGGGCAGGGATGGAAAAACTGCATAAAAGGCAGCATTGTATGAACTGCCCTGCTTTCTGCCTTGGTGGCGGTTACTGAGCTGTGTCTTCCAGTTTTGCCTGTCAGCAGCTAGAGGTGCAGGGCCCCAGAACCAAGAAGCCCCTGCACCGATCTCCTTGACAGCTGGCAGGCTTCGTGGCCTCAGCAGGGGCTACCATCCCTGCAACTTTCACCCTGCTGCACCTTAACACACACAGTGTCACCCATGGCATGAGTTTTGCTTGTCCACAGTTTGCGGTGCAGTTTCCCCCAAACCCCTGCACCGATCTCCTTGAAACTTGGCAGGCTTCGTGGCCTCAGAAGCAGCTCCCAGCCCTGCAAGTTTCATCCAAATCAGGCCAGAAATGACAAAGTTATAGGCAGTTTCGAGCTTCCCCATTATAGCCTATGGGCAAAACGTTGAAACAGCAAAACTGTTTCGATGAACCAAAATGGAACAGCAGTTTCAAATTGAAACAAACTTTGAAATGAAATGCTGTTCCATCAACATGCAAGTCGAAATGGAACGGTGCTGTTTCGCACAGCCCTAGTGGGCATGTGCCCATTCCTTACTACACAGTAAACTAGAGGAGCCGTCCTCAACCTTTTTAGACTCAAGGCACCTGTGGTTAGAGTTGAGGCTCCATCAGAAAATGCCAGCTCTCCATTTTTACTTGTTTTTTGACTACAGAAAAATAATATATCAATTCTTCATTTGCAAGGAACTCAGACTGTAACAGGTCAGAAAATTTTTAACACCATTGGTTCCTATTTTAAATCTCTGGGTTTACCTTGTGAATCGTTTTTGCACACCTAACAGTGCTAACATTACATGGCATACTATGACACCCATCCTATGGCACCCCAGGTTGTCATGGTACCCTGACTGAGAATCACTGTATTACAGAGTAGAATACGTTAAATTTCTCTGAGTTAATTATGTCATGTGTCCATACCCAGAAGTTCACAAATCATTGATTTGTTCAGGAATTGAAACGAAACCAAAAAAAATTTGAGAATTACTAGGTTTGTCTCAGCCCAAAACAAAAGGGCTGTTTTCCAGCAAAGTGATAAAGACAAATACATTCATTTTAGGGAATAACATTCCATTTTGGAGCTTAAGCCTTTCCAAATGAAACTCTGGCCAGTTCTGAAATGGTCATTTTTGGAGCAAAAGTTCAATGTTTCATTTTGGAAATGTCAAAACAAAACAGTTAGATATTTCTAATTTTTTCCTTAATGTTTCAGTGGAGACTGCAGGATTCAGACCAGGCTTGGGGTTCCCTGCAAAATTGCATTTTTTTCCAGCAATTAAGCAGCTCCCCCAGATAGCTGGTGTTACCCATCACAGTGTCAGTGACATCTATAGAGCTATACCACTCTGGAGGGACTTGGCCCTTTGGCTTATGTATCATATACCTGGGTCGTCCGAGAGGCTGGGCATCCTAGGGAAAGACCTTGGGCTGGCTATTTTGAAAGGTGAGATGAAAAGAATCCGCATCCAAGACACACTGTTGTGAAAATGACTGAAGATTACTTGTGAAATGACTTCTAGACCAATGCAATATAACAGGGACTTCGCAATGTGATTTGATACGTTTGCTATTGCTGCCCAAGGGTATTGACCAAGTGAATTAACAGCTTTTTCATTAAAAGGAAGTTGTAATGAGGAATTAAAAACATAAGCAAGCAGTTTCCTAGCTATTAACAAAAGCAAAGGACTAACAATTCACAAGGACAATGCCGTGACTCATCTAAATACAGTCTTTTGGGGCTGGGATATGATACTGATAGTGTTTTTCAGATACCTGCTATTAATTACAGAGCTGATTCATTTTTATTCTGTTACACGTTTGTAAAAAGTTGCAAATACGACCACAGGTTCCCTGCGCCAGGCCCAGTATAAACAGTGAGACAGCGCTTGCCTTGAGAAACTTGCAGTCCGAGCTGGGGGTGGGCCCGAGGAGCACTATGGGATGCCGGAGGACACAGAGGTCCCTGTTGTGCTCCACAAAGCATGTCGTTTTGAAGCACTTTTAAAAAGTGGCTGTTTCCTTCACCATTCCTGTGGGCACTTCCACTAGTTTGGGAGCACTTCAAAGGGCACGTACATCTGCCTGGCTTGCCCTTTGGCATGCTTCAGTGGCATTTGAATAGGGTAGTCATACTTCCCAAATCACAAAATGGCATACTCTGCTCCTTCCCAGCTCTCCTGTATATTCAGCTGTCTTATCACTCCAGTCTCAGCACAGGGAGCAAGGGGGCAAAGGGGTTTTGTAGAGCACCAGTGTTGGGGTGGGGAAAGTGAGCTGTGAGATGCCAGAGTATCTTGCTCTCTAGCTGGAAAGCATTGCCGCTGCTGCATCTCTGCTGAGAACCGGGCACAGGCATTCATTTGACACAGATGGGAAAGGGGGTTAAAATGGGGCTGTTCCAGTGAAAATGGGATGTATGGTCACCCATGTCTTTCAAAATGCTACTTCTGTCCGCACCCTGAGTGGCTCCATGTGTGAAAGGGAATGGGTGACCAGTGAAGTGAACTTAGCCGAGGTCATGCAGGAAACCTGACCTGGATCTCGGGTCACAGGATAACAGCCTCACCTGTCAGCCAAAGTGGAAGCAAAAGGGAAAAGCAACTTGAAAACTGGACACAAGTTCATAAGGAATTAGGCACGTTGCAATGTGCAGGTGAAAGTGAAGGTCAGTGGTATGGAAGGGGGAGTTGCTAGAATAAATGTGCCAGAAGCGGTGGAGCATTTTCGTGTGATCAGTCTATAAAGTGGGACCTGGGAAGGAGAAGCTGCAATAGGCAGCATAAAAGCAGATTGAGAGCCTTCCAACAAAGCATGGGAAGAGAAAGCATGATGGCTGAGTAGCAAGGCTGGGCATAGATCCTAATTATCCAAAATGGTTCCATCTGATTTGATTGCGGAATACCTGATAATAAAACTGTATGTCAAGGTACTATCCTTGCTATAAAATGGTGTTGCGGCGCTGACTTTTCTGTCACATGTTCCCTCTGTCCACCCACCCACCCACCCTCTTTATAATTTAAAGTTAACTTTACAACTAAATTCTTTGAAATTAGGCCGGAAACAGCCCCCAGACTTATACCACTGTTAAAGATTTTATGCATGATGCATTTCCTCAGGAAACTGGCAATCAAAAGCAGAAAGCCTTGCAACAGGGCTAAGTTAGTTAGTCCCTAGGCCTGCCCACAAAATAGCAGTTTCCTTTCCCTTCTCAAATTCTTCTTTTCTTTTGCACCAACTACAGCTGAATACATGAGGGATGAAGAATTATAATGAAGGGACAAGAAAGAAATCTCATTTTAAGCTTCCTGTGATACCTATCTTTGGGTGGGGGAAGGATTTATTAAACACTTCCTGCCACTGCAGCCAAGCTTGCAGGTTCAGCAATGGCTGTGTAAAGGTGTGTTAGCAGTGAAGGCTCCAGGCAGCACCTGAAGTTTTTCCCACCATATTGCTATACCTAGTGAGAGCAGCCCTCTGTGATGCTGCTGAAATCATTTGCCCCAAATCCTGGCATTGCTGGAGCTGAGCTGGCCTTTGGAGAGAGGGAAATTTTAAGAGAAAAGCAAAGCTAGCATAGGTTTAAAGTAAATATTTTCAATGAATTTACACCTGAATGAGGGAGTGGGATTTTCATGGGATGGAGATCTTGCTGTGCTGGTGCAACAAACTTGATCTATGTTTCTAAGGCTGACAATCTAGTTCAATAACGCGAAGGTCTTCATTACTATCCAACCACACTTCAATCATCAAGTCTGCTCCATCACGCACTGTTTCAGCATTGTAGTTTCTTTCCTCCTCTCCAAGCTCTGTCCTTGTTCCTTTGGGTCAGGAAATCTCTTGGCATTTGTGAGAGCTTGGAAAACTCCCTTTCTGTCCTTATATGCTAATAAAATGCTTTGAAATGCAAACTCTGGTTTGATGAAGAATACCTTGCATTTGAAAGCTTGTCTAACTTTGGACCGACCGCATGGTTGGAATAATAAGATATCACCTCCAAAAAATCCTTGTCTTGCATAATTCCTGGACCGTCCTGGCTACAACATTATTCTAACACTACCAGAAGTCTGGCTAGGGGCAGAGGTGACTTTAGCTGCTTCAAAAGGGGATAGGAAGCCACTGTTGGGGAAGGAGCTGTGACTGTCATATCTGCCTGCTAAAGTAACCATAGAAATGAGCTAAAAATGGCCTCCCACCACTTGTATCCCAACAAGAGCGTACAACAGGAGCATGCAGACATAGCAGTTACTAATCAACCGCATGTTTCCATAACTACCCAGGGGCTGGTGTAGTAGTTCAGCATTCTGCTAGACAGCATTTTGCTCTGTGTCGAGATTGCTGCGCATCACTACTCCAAACCAGAACAATTTGCTGGGATGTTCCAGTTCCACTAATAGACTTTCCAGGTCGTGTTGCTCAGTCTATATAACCTACGTTAGTTTTAGGCACCCAACCAATGGCCTTGAGTTGTGATCTTCTCACAGTGGTCCTGCTTTTTGTGCTTTATTATTCCAGTGACTGCTTTTACTTCCCAATTCTTACTAGGAAAACTCTTCAAAGAGATGAGAAATTGTTGTGCCATCTCCTATGTTTTGGTCCAGGTAAGGTGCAAGGCTTCCTATGCTATGCCGACCACCCTCATCTCCCACAAATGACACTACTGATATATGGTGTTTAGTACACCATGTCGAATCAGGTCTTTACAATGGGGTTAGGCAAGTTCTGATGTATAACTGTATGGAAGTATGTCACTGGGTTTTACCCTGGGAGAGGTGCTTGTTTTTGTTACCAACAGAGCATCAAGCAAGCACAACAGCAGTGGTTAAATAATACCATACCTTTATTTAAAACAACCTGCACAAAAACAAACCTCATCACAGTCTTTTTAAAAAAAACATTGCTAAAAGATCAAAAAGATCAAACTAGAAAGGATGTTTTATTTTCCACCAACAGTGTGCGCTGTTAGCAAAATGAAGAAGTGTAGTACCACAAAACACAGCATATGAGTGAGCTGAAATGTTAAATTCTAGCCTTTACATTTTCTACTTTCAGGTGAGGAGGGTTCATTTTTTGGAGCAAGGCTTATCATCTAGGCAAGAAATGCAGTCTCTTTCTAGCAAGTAAGGAATAGTTTTTAAAAACCTACACTGCTGCAAATCAGTCGTTCTTGAATATTTTAACTGACACAGCGGCAAAGAGCATACATAAAAAGCAAGGAAAGACGTCCATTGAATACAACACACACAATAATCTAACATGGGTTTTAAACACTGCCAGTGAGATGGGACCTCCCAATAGAAACCATGCTTTATTTGAGCGTACAAACTCTTTCTAGAAGTCCTGCGTGTGCCCTCTGACTTGCAAAGACCCACAGTATAATGCATGTTAAAATGGCATGAACCAGCCCTAAATTAACAAGGGGCAGTTTCTGAAGATTTACTGTCCTTTTTTAATTTTTTCCATGTACAACTGCCAGACTGTGGGCACTGATATCTCACAGGAATCAGAACCCAAATGCCCCACTTGACTTCCTTCTGCACTCCAGCATCTTCAACCAACATGTAAATAATGCTATTGCAACCTCATTTCCTTATTTTTCTCTCACACTGTCACAAAGCTCTGGGTTAGAGGAAGCCAAAACCCTCTGCATCAAAATGATGCTGCTGGGTAATACTGCATAAAAAGGAGGAGAAAACAGATGTAGCCTAGTAGTCCCAGAAAAGGTAAGTCATGTTGTGAAGGTAAATGTACAAGTAGACTCTTTTCCTTGTTTGCTGCTATGCCTTGAAGTATCTTACAGACCAACAGCAATCTAAATACGGCATTTCTCTAGCACTTCACCATGGATTCAAATCATTCCAGTGCTATGAGAGACCCTCAGATGCCAAGACTCCCAGATTAGTGATTTCTTGGTGGTTGGGGACAAAGTCCTGAATCCATGCTGTAAGGAATTCATCACAAACTCAAACAATGCATCTGTTTTCACAAATATAAACCTAAACCCTTGTACTAAGGAGTTCTATTGATACCTCCTCTAGAGGAACTCCTAGACTGAGACGCAGAAGTGTTATAATTCTTCTCCCAACATATTCAAAGGAAAAAAAATATAAACACCACAACTTCTATAGAAATACATTTGAGACCTATTTAGTAGTGAATTGTGAGCCTGGAATTAAATTTTTCATTAATCACTAATCCTGGAAAAGGCCTTGTGAGATTAAAATATTGAATTACTTTTGAAGCTCCAAAATAAATTATTAATGGCATTTTTTAGAAACAGAAGGTGCAGACAACTTACAATTTTTGCCTGATCTGGCCATCAAACGTGCTCTACAGTCATGACCTAACTCAAGTGCAAAGGGCCTGATCCTGTGACACTCTGAACCTTTAATACAGGAAGGGCTGCTTTTCCACCTACTCGGCAGCTGAGCCTGGGTGAGCGAGTCCAGAACAGGTGTAGGGCGTTCTGTGTTGGGCCTGCGCATGCAGATCCCCACCGTGGAGATAGGGGTACTGGAAGCAGCAGCCAGAAGGAGCTGCCGCCACCTGGGCTGCCCAGAAAGGCAGTCCAGCTGCAGAGCCAGCCCAGCTATGCTGCATGCCTAGCGGGAGGCAGGAAGTGCCAGAGCCGGGCAGTGTGGAGCAGGTGTGAGGTGTGGTGGGGAGGTGCTGTAGGGCATGAGAACTCTGGGCTGTTGCAGGGCGGAGGCAGGTGCTGACCAGCTCAGGGGGGTGCACGCAGGGGGCTCCCATGCACACCCCACCATACCCACAAAC
>NW_017729018.1:3690667-3697257 GCF_001723915.1 Gavialis gangeticus | reverse complement strand
ATCCCCACCCCACACCCCGTCACAAACCCTACACTCCCCATACCCCCACCACACCTCTCCAGCCCCCTCCCCCCAAAATATACAAGAGTAAGACTTCATTTTGAGCTATTTTGCAATCACTTATTTATACACGAGATGCAAACACACACAAATCAGGACAATAAAAAAAATAAATAAAAAAAACATATTATTGTGGATATTTGATTTTTAGTGTATCTTTTTTTTGCTGGTTTCAAGATGGCAAACCCCCTTCCCAAAAGGAGTACATCCAGGGGCAAGGTTAAGGACTTCCAGTGGATTAGGTCAGGGGTTACAGAGTGGGACTTCCAGTTCCAAAATGGCAACCAGGAGGCGTGGGACCTGTCAAGGGGCGGGGCCACTGTTGTAGCCCTCGACAACTCACCAAAACTTGTTTAGCGGCCCTCCAGCCGAAATAATTGCCTGCCCCTGGTCTACCTCATGGGACTTGCTGTGAAGTGCCATGAGTTAGATCAGGAAGTTTTAGTGAGGATTTGACTAAGGAACTGGGGTGCTGGATGTTTGGGACAATCACTATCCAGGCTCTCAGCTAACTGACTAGTGACCACCTTCTTATAGTATTCATTGATTAAACACTACACATTACACAGAAAATGGAAGCATAGCATTCCTTTATTTGTTTAAAATTGTCTCCTTTTAACTGGATAGCACTACAAAGACAATCAAATGTTAAAGCCACATTACAGGCTGTCCTTTAAACACTTATAAGGTAAAATAACCAAACAAACTGTGTTAAGTGACAATAAATCACAATACTATCAAGAAAGGTCTTTCTTAACAAATGCGTTGTGCAACCAGCTGAGAAACCTGCCACATACAGCTCCATTCAAATAGTATGGCCTATCCAGCTCTAGGCTCTCAGCTTTCCCAGCAGGGCTTGCTGGTTATACACCGAGGCCTAAATTCATTACGCTTTATGTGCCTATAGGGCACTCACCAACTGTGTAAATGACATTTTTGGCACTTATGCACAACTTGATTACGTTACCCTTGCAGCATAGATGCCTAAGTATCCACATGGAGGATCAGAGAAGGATCAGGGAAAGTGTGGGTCCTTCACAAAATGGGGGAGGCCACCTAGTCACAGGGGATGCAGCAAAGGCTGAAGTGCTCAATTCTTTTTCCACCTCAGTCTTCACAGGCAATGTCAGCTCCCAGATTACTGCACCTGGTAGCACAGTTTGGGGAGGAGGTGAGTAGTCATCAGTGGCAAAAGAACAGGTTAAGGACTATTTAGAAAAACTGAACGTGTACATGTCCATGGGGTTGGACGGGGTGCATCTGAGGGTGCTGCTGGAGGAAAACTTGGAAAATGTCTAATCAGGCATGTGGTGGTTTAAAGCAGTATGTGATGACATCAGAGGGACACAGAGGCTGGGAGGGTCCAGAACCCATCATCCTGTTTCCTGCATGAATGCCTTACCTGCTGAGATTATAACACAATAATGCCTTACTTTTTTCAGGATGTGGGTGTGTTTGCTGCCTGGCTAGTGCATACACTACTACGCACTCTCAGTAGCCATGCAGACACATTGGTAACAGAACTGCACACTGTGCATACATGCCAAAAATGCCATTTACACAGCTATTCAGTGCCATTTAGGCATCTAAAGAGTGAGAGAATTCCACCCAAGGGCCAAGACCGATTCCTTTATCCCCATTTCCCTCTATGGAATTAAAGACACCCTCATTTGCTCAGCATCAGGTTTTGTGAAGTGGTAGACTATAACAGTAAGTCCATCAGTGCCTGGAATTTTCTATTTTTGAGAGATTCCTGCCTGCACAAACTGACAAGAGTTAAAACTGTAGAAAAGGAAAGGAAAGGAAAGGAAAAGTCCTCAGACACTACGGAATAGCTTTTCATTGTGAGAGTCCTGGCCACTTCTCTTTAGAAGGCACTCATTGAGACACAGAGAATCTCCCTGTGGTTAGGTGATACTATTAAACAACATGTATTAGAAAGTTAGCGCTCTGATTCTGTTACCACTTCTGATGGTTTAATGTGGCACTTAGGCTGCCATTTCTGCTGGAAGATATTTAACACTCTCTAAAGAAAACTGCAAAGTTTTTAACCACAGTACTAAACAAGAGAAACTATTATTTTTTCATTTTTAGGTAGCATGTTACAGAGATGTTTTAAAGCATACCATGTCTAATGGAGAACTGCAAATCCAAGGCAATTAAATATTTAATGCTTTGCTATCTCTGCAGGTTCATTTCCACTCCCAACTGTCACTTATAAGTTGGCTTTTTTTTTTCCACCCCAAAATAGCTAAGAAAATGGTTTATGTACCTCTGTACTGCTCCAAAATGGGAGCTCATAAAGTGCAAGAGCCCCTCCCAACCCCCAAAATCTTGTCCATTCAGACACTCCGGATCAGGTTACAAATGTACTCCAATTTGAGGCTGAAAATCTAAAGTGAACAAGGAAGCATCTTTAAAGACACTAATACAATAACCCTGTGCTTTTCTCTGCATCAAGGGTGTTAAACTTGCAGTCTGCAGGCCAAATCCAGCCTACAGAGCTCCTTTGTCTAGCCTGCTGGGCTACCAGCAGGTCTGGGGCAATGCCTGGTGGGGGGCTGGGGAAGCAGGCTGCTGCAGAATCCGGGACTCTTAGACCTCGGTGGGCCTGGCGATCAGTGGCAGGAGAGCAAGCAAGGGCTGACAGAGCTCCAGTTGCCCCCCACCCCCCACAGCTGCACTGCCTGTCATCACTGCCATGGCCCTACCTCCCCAGCTGTCAGTACCCTGCTGTGTGACTTGTGGTGGAGGCAGAGTTGGAGCTGCCACTATGGCATGCGGCATACAGCAGTGGCAGCTCTGGCTCTGGCACATGGCGGGGGCCAGAGCTTCTGGATCTGGATCCAGCCTGGGATAGCAGCTGAGTTTGACACCCCTGCATCACATGTAATGGGGCATTTATGAGCTTACAAGAAATGTCAGATTTAAAAAAAATGCCTGCCTTAGTCCACCTGTTCTGCTATGGGTACTTTCTTTTGTAGTGGGGTGGATAGGAAGGGACATAATAGAAGAAGAAGAACTGTTGCCAGAGCAACTTTACCACTGTGGAATGATGCAATTTCAGCAATGATTTAAGCACCATTTAAAACACCTACAATACATTATTTCAAGGAAAAAAATAGTACAATTGTCAAATGTCAGACGAAACAGCAGCTTCTATATTAAAAATTAAAGCAATGTGAACTTTGTCCTGATGACTGCCACAGCAGTGGTTAGGCATCACTGTCATCTTCCTCTTTTTTGTCTTTCTTCCCGTCGCCCTCGCCCTCTGTCGTCTCACTGACGTCTCGTCTCCTTTTCCTGTTGCGTTCATTAAGTCTATTTTTAGGAGGCGGCAAAGGGTCCATTCCAAGTACTTTGTGTATCTGCCTGAAAGCTAGCATTCTTAAAGCATGCTAGGGGAAGAAGGAGGAGAAATATTAAGGAACCAACTAGTATGAGGATAGTCGTAGGCAGGGCAGGGCTGATACTACATTGGTCTGCAATGCTTTCTGTGTGCAGCAGCCCTCAATGTCACACACTATTCAGCCTGGAAGTAAGAGTTAATGATGACAACATGTTCTTCGTATCTATGTTTGATACATTACTATGAAGCCCTAAGCAAACATGCTGAGTCACTGGAAGCCAAGGTAGTCTGTTCCACTGAAAAATCGGACCAAATTTTGACTCATTCAAAAGTTGTTGAGTCTTTATGGGCTGTAATGGGCTTTCAGCCAGGCCCTTTAAGAACTACAAACTACCATATCTGAATTTGCAAGAGAAAGAATACAAATAAAAAGTAGCCATCTTCCAACACAAGGAACCAATGTGTGGACTGCTGAACATATTTGATGATGCAGTAAACGAGGAGAGGATTAACATGTTGCTGACCCACTCTGATCTATCCCACAGTAAGAGGAAACTAAACTGAGGTAAATTTACTCCTTGATGAAACAAGATTTATTTTGCATGAAACAACATATCAGCAGAGTTCAGCCTGGAATGACTCTCCCTTCCTTTTTTGATAAAAGTGATTCTAAAGTCTTCCACCCATTAATCCTAGACATCTTTTTTAGACACCAATACAGGCTAATATTTGCTGAGAGTAGCTAGAAAATGCTAAATAGAGTTTGTGACTTCACTATAAACTAGGAAGATGAAAATTCAGTGTTTTACCTGGATTAGAGCTAAGAAGGTTTCACAGGCTATACGTGACTCAGAAGCAGGATCAATTTGAATAGCTGCAGCAAGTATCTGAGTTCAGCCTGCGACCCTGCAGGGTTCAGGCAAGCTTGGTTAAACTCAGAACCAAGTTTACTGTTTCTCAACGTGGTCTGGCCGGTTTCTAAGAAACTCTATTTTTCACTTTTAAAAATTGCATAACATTGCCTGAGTGGAACAAGTGCTGGTCCCCGCGGTGGTGTGACACCCCCTGGTGGCAGCTCAGCCCTTGTCTTGTCTAGCTCTTTGGGCACTCTCCCCTTCTTCTTGTCTGCCACACCTTGATGTTACTTTTAGAAACAGGGAGGCTGCCCCAGGGCTTCCCAAGTCAGAACTCCTCTCATGAATACAGGTGTCTGTACTCATTGCCTGAAGAGCTAATTATGTGGCTCCAACTGCCTCTTACACCATGCGCATGCCTTGCAGGTGTTATCAATCATATTGATCAACAGCCCCCTTGGGCCATGGTCTCACCCTTGTGACTGTGCTTCCCTGCCCAGGCACTTTGCCTACCTTGGCTACTCCAGGCTTGCCTTCTTCACCTGGGCACTCTGCCTCTCATGGCAACTCCTGAGTACCGCACCTCTGCCTGTATTCCCTACCCAGGCACTTCACCTATGCAGGCTACTCCTAAGCACTGTGTCCTGCCCATTCAGGCTCCTACCTCTGCCCCCTCCTGGGTTTTGGGGTGCTGGTCCCAATCTCTGGGCTTCTTTGCCATGCCTATGCCCCTCTCCAGGCTTTGGGCCTCTGGCCCCAATCTCTGCCCGGTTCCTGGGCTCTGACCTTGCTCCCAGGCCTCTGGCCCTACTCCTGAGCCTGTTGGGACCTCCTTTACTCCTAAGTCCTGTCCACAAATCTCTAGTGCTGCTTACCCTAACTCAGCTGTTACCCAGGAGTCCTGCTGCAGCCCTGCTGCTCTGGAGCTCCTCTCTCTGTGTCTCTCAGGGCTAGACTGCTGGACCACCTCAGGCCCTGAGCTTACATGCTAGTCAGGTGACACCCCTTGATTGCCATCCAAGTCTCCTCTGCAGCTTCATCTCCTCGTAAAGTGAGAGGTGTGCATTAAGTGCCCTGTCACGCTAACAATATCCAGGCATTTCTCCTTGATTAGTACTAATACCATTGTTCCACTGGCCAAAAGGGGTAGGTTTTGATATGGAGCACAAAACAGTTTTCTTCTTCATGTAATATGTAATTAATTCAAGTTTTAATGTTGGCAAATACAAGCTACACCACCCTACCGTCAATAAAGTTAATAGCATTACAAAGAAATATTATGCAAATTAATTTATAGTTGAAGTTTCCTCCCCACTACTTGCAAGCTTATGACTATGACAAAAAGGTCAAAGAACATATACCTTCATAACTGTAATTATATATTTGCTTTATGCTTTTGGCAATAATTCTGTGTTACAGGAAGGGTAGCCATTCCTAGTCATCCAAGTATCCAGACTTGGTCATCTACATGGCATTTTTGGTTGTCTACATACCAAAAATGCCATTAACACTCCAGGTAGGAATTCTGTTCCTGGACACAGACTGCACTAGATAATGCTTCATCTGTCATGTGGTATCAAGTGTCTTGCTGAAAAGTTAGAGAGACCCAAATTCAAATAATCCTGGGCAAAGGAGAGGGCCTAGAACTGAGCTTCCTAGGTGCATGCTCCAACCACTGAACTATTGGGGCCAAAGGACAGGAAGTCTATCGTCCCTTCCTGCTATATTCTGTTGCCTGTGTTCATACATGGATGGCTATGTGGGTATGCAGGCTTATCCAGCAACAGAATTCCTACTTGAGGTGCATGAGGCATTTTGGCATTTAGATGAGCAGAAATTCCAAGCAAACCACCAGATCTGGATGTGTGGATGACCAGGAAGGGAACAGAATATCACTCTGAGTATCACTGTTTTCCCAACAGTCAGTTTCCTATCTTCCTTATGTCTCCCACCAACGCTTCCAACCCACAAGGGACAGAAAAATGTTGCACAGAGGCAAGCGCAACACTGAAAGAATTGGACTAATTTTCTTTAAAGAAAACCTCACCCTTCAGTATGAAATGTAGTTTACTTTGAGATACCCCTTTATTTAAAAAAAACCCAAACAATAGATGCAGCCTTCAAACACATGGAAATCTGCCATGTGTCTTTTTAGTGTTACAAATGCAGGCATGGACTCTGTAGTTTCAAATCTGTAACTGCAAAAGGATATACTCACCCCACATACCCACATATATGATACACCTCTCCTTAGACAATGTTTTTATTGAAGCTTATTTCTCAAAGCTTTTATATATGACTGCTGTCCTTTTCTACCTGTGCCCATC
>NW_017729018.1:3681420-3685667 GCF_001723915.1 Gavialis gangeticus | reverse complement strand
ATGAAATGTAGTTTACTTTGAGATACCCCTTTATTTAAAAAAAACCCAAACAATAGATGCAGCCTTCAAACACATGGAAATCTGCCATGTGTCTTTTTAGTGTTACAAATGCAGGCATGGACTCTGTAGTTTCAAATCTGTAACTGCAAAAGGATATACTCACCCCACATACCCACATATATGATACACCTCTCCTTAGACAATGTTTTTATTGAAGCTTATTTCTCAAAGCTTTTATATATGACTGCTGTCCTTTTCTACCTGTGCACTAGCTGTAACATCTTCTCGTTCTTGACTGGTCATTGTCTCTAAAGCATCCATTTTGTCTTTCTCACAGGGATCTTGTAGTCCAGGTCCATCTGAACATAAGGGATAAGAAAGACACCATGATACCAATAAATTTACTGTGGCCAGGTTTAAAAAGGGAAACTAATGAAAAAAAATACATGTTATCAATTCCTAGCTGTGCTGCTAGTTACGGTTCATCACTGACACACCTCTTCCCTAGTTTTGCTGTTTGGTTACATTTTGTGTCATATGTCTTATGCAAGAAAAGTTGGTTTCACCTTGGGATTCTCAGGGACTGGCACGATGTTGCTATACAAAGGTTTAAACTGAAATATTTTTCCAATGATATTTTTTACAAGTTTTAATGAAAATCATATTAAGTTCTGGAGAGTTTAGGGAGCAGTTAGTGAGGGGCAAAATTGCTGAAATCTTTTCAAGGACTCCAAGTATCAACTCCTCTTTCTGAAAAAAAGCAAAGCTACCAATATGTCTGAGTTACAGGTACCATGCTGTAGACAAAGCAGTGTACCAATATACTGCATTTCCACTGTCATGCCACAACGTCAGTTAAACAGGAAACCATAAAAGATAAGGTATGGGATGTGAGATGTTAATACAAAGGACATGAACTGCTATCCCAGAGATTTTATGGAGAACAAATATAAACATTAGTTGAAAACGGACCCATCAAGAGTGTTCCTGTGGCTACACATTCGAGAACTCGTCGCATGGCATCACCAGGTCTTAGACGGCTTGATGCGCTGCTTAAAACCTTTTCTACAAGAAGTTCCATTGCCTGCAGAGAAGATGAAACAAAGCTTGATTCTTTCATTAAGAAAACACAAGCAAAGCAACTATGACTTTTCTAAAAAACAGTCATGCTGTATCCTCCACAAAAGGCTGGTTTTCTCACCATCCACAGGGAGCAGAAAATGAGCAGGCTCAGCTCCCAAGCTGCTGCTACTCAGATACTTATTACAAGGAAAGATCTTTTTTTCTTCATTTTGCCTTTCAAAAACATTGTATGCCAAAAAAACACTGTATTAATGATTCTCCCTGTCCCCCAAAAGGTGAGGCACTGCAGGCATCTACCTCCAGGGTGATGGTTATCTGTCCACTCCAGACTCTAGAATAACTAATATCAGTGCATAAACCCATGTAAATGACAATGGCATAACTGTTTCATATTTTCATAGATGTAGGGTCAGAAGGGACCTGAGTAGATCATCAGGTCTGACCCCCTGCCCTGGGCAGGAGTGAATACTGGGCTCATATGACCCCAGCTAGGTAATTATCAAGCTTCCTCTTAAAGACCCCCAAGGTAGGAGCCAGCACCACTTCCCTCGGAAGTTGGTTCCAGATCCTGGCCGCCCTGACTTTGAAGTAGTGTTTTCTAATGTCCACCCTGTATCTGCACCCCATGAAAATATGTCAGCTCCTGGAAAATCCCCTTGCTTGCCTACTCATAGTGCAGTAGGGCTGGAGTGTTGTAGCTGTTTGGTCTAGGAATTATGCAAGAAGAAAGGCTGCTTTGGTGATATCTTTTATGGGACTAACTGAATAGTTGAGAGAGCTGTTGGACAAACTTTTGGGAACAAACTGCCCTTCCTTAGGTCCTGACTGGCACTCTTCCAAAAGTTTTTCATCATGTTTGTGTAATCATATGTTAAACACAAGTCTAATACTACCACCTCATGCTTTAACATGTGAAGACATATAATGAGACAGTCTCAGTCCTACAGTTAACACAAACTTCCAGCTGTAGGGATAATGGTGAAAGAAAGGGTGCTCATTGTAAAGAAGACAAATGTGCTTCTGTCTCAAGAAAGCAAACTGTTTCTCTACCAGTGGCTTACTGAATGTGGCCATTTAGAAGGGTTGGAGGCTGCTATTTAAGCACTAGCAAAGTTTCTTTCCCAAGCTAGCTCTCATTTTTCCTGAGAATTATACTTTTTGGGCCAGATCCAAGGCAGCATTTTGGTACTGATGCTCCCATGGAAACCCCAGTGAAAGGGATTTTAAGTACCTAAATAGGATCTAAGAACTGGGAATGCCTGCTTGGATCTGTCTCTCAGTTCACTGAGGCCATCCACAATGCCAGGGCACTGCAGGAACAGCCCTTTAGAAGACAGTTTTGTAACCATAATTGTATAGTTTACAGGAAAAAAATAATAAAGTCCAGGTGGTAAAGAGTTTCGACAGTAATAAAATTCTCCACTGCGTGTTTATTTACTTAACAGGAACAGGATTCCCAAACGTGTTCTGTAGGAAGTAAGTGTGCGTCTATGGAGTACCTAGCTGATTTGGTGTTTTATGGTATTTTTTTTAAGAACAGTATAATGCATTTTAATTGCAACGGATTTAGTTATGGTAGGATCTTGAGCCCTAAACACACATCTGACTTCTCATTGTTTACAGTCATGCTGTTGGGGATTGTACATATTAAGACACAATGATAACCAAAACAAAGGGGGTGACAGAAGAGCCATCACTCTCCTTACCCAGTCTGGTAGTGCCCCCCAGGTTGGTACACGCTGGCATAGGTCTCTCAGAATTCTGATGATAATTACACAAGACTGCAGTCCATTAGCTCTAGCCTTTATGAAAAGAAACAAGATGTCTGCTAATAGAAAACACATAAGACAATAAAAGCCCAAGTCATCAAAACAACAAGACAAAAGTATTAACTCTATTAGACCATAAAACCTAGATATCAGACATTTCTTAAAGACCTTAGATCTTAAATAACTAGGCTGTTACAAAGAGAAACACTCTCTGGACATCTGCTCTATTGAAAAGATGTAATAGAGCACTGTCATTCCAAATACTGCTATGGTAGAACACAAAAGCAAAGACGACAAGAATCTGTAACACAGCAAGCTGTGTAATCACAGGAAGACAAAAAGGGCTTCGGGCAAACAGCACACCTCCCAAGACAGTCTTTTGGTCCACAGGATTTGCTTTTACCAATTGCATTAAAAAAGCAATGGTCTCCTTTATACTCTGGAAATATTTCTATCTGAATGCACTGTGTGGAGGTCAGAACATGTGTGTTTGGACGTCCTAATTATGTTGCTTTCACTTTAGACAAACACGGTCAGCTTAGCAGCGCAAAACTGCATCTTTTCTACCTTCTCTTTCTCTCCCTCCCCTTTGTCAAACTAGTAAATCCATGTAGTAAACTGCACAACACATCTCAACGAATTTGTGCCAACTTGGAAAAGCTCTTTACCTGGAACCATTTAGCATGACGGAGGGCAGCCAACGATTCTAGACATTTATGCTGGCTCAAAACATCACAGGGGTCAGGCTGCGATTCTGTTGCGGCTTCTAAGAGAGAAAAATACATTTCCTTTTCATAATTTATTCCCACATGTTCATGACCCAGAGGCATGAAAAGACCACAGGATAAACAATGTATTTTTTTAATGTTATTTTAATATGTATTATTTTAATTTGTATTAAAAGATTTTACATTTGTGGCACTGTTATTAATTTTTTCTAATGTAACAGGATCAAAACAGCATCACAATGCATAGATAGAAATCACACCCAAAGACTTAACAGTGAATGCAGAAAAGATGGTGACTGGAGAGTATGGTCTCCACTAGTAGGTAACAGTGTTTTAAAACTAATGTTTTAAAACTAGCAAATCTTGAATATAACTAACTCCAACCAGCATTCCCAGGAGGTTTAGGAAAATTTTAAAAATTTAAGAGAATTTTAGGAAAATTCCACTTTTTGGTCTGAGAAAGTACTGTGAAAATACTCTGAGGGTGCATCTATACAAGACATTTCCTGTAGTTGCCTAATTAGCTCCACAGTAAAGTCTCTGCATCTACATGCATGACCCATCTAGGTCACAGTAAACTAATAGACACCACCATAGATTAGTACTTGTAAATACAAGTACTATCCTGCAGTGGTGTTATATATTACACAGCAATGCACATGCAGAC
>NW_017729018.1:3672518-3676420 GCF_001723915.1 Gavialis gangeticus | reverse complement strand
TCCCACCATCAGTTTATGTGTTTATAAGGTCCCAACCACTATTGTATGAGTACTGTGAGTGGACAATACAGTTGTAACACACTTTTCCAGTAACTTCCATTCAAAAAAGATCATTGATAGTTGGAGGTCATAGCCACCAAGAAGTTATGAAGGGCAGTAAATAGAGAAGTGATTAAATGTGTGTATGATTCAACAATAACAATAACTATAATAATGTCACCCTGGGACATAAGAAGCCAGTCCTGGGGCCTTCAGTGTGAAAAGGGGTGAGCATAATCCATGGATGAGCCAAGTCAGGAAGCCAGGAAGTCAGTTTCCCACTGAGGCACCCTTGTGTCCCAGCCAGCCCCTCCACAGCACGTTGAGTTGGGTCAGAACAGCCCCAGGCTGGCAGGCTGACCCCCCAGGGCCCCTGCAGCTGGGACTGCTCTAACCCAGCTCAATATGCTGTGATTCCAGGCGCACGTGTAAATGTGGCATCCGGGAACAATAAACTCTGGTGTGATATTTGCCAGAGTTTGTTGCTTTGCATCAACTGCATGTTTAGATGCACCATGACAGTAGTATCCAAATCACTAGGGGTGTGCAAAGCTTTGGGTGGTGATTCGATTCGGAGGAGATTCGGTCTGATTCGGTGGCTGAATTTCCAAATCCAAATAGAATCAGGCGACCAATTTAAAGGTCTGAACCAATTCAAAGCTCTCCGAATCTTCAGAAAAGATTAGGAGAGCTTTGATGATCTGGGCAGTCCCCGGTGGCTGCAGCAGGGAGTTGCAGCCAGCTCTGAGCTGGTAAGTACTAGGGGTGGGGGAGGTAGGGCTGGAGGAGGGGACCATGTGGGGACCCCTGCCAGCCCCCCGACCCTTCTCCCCTGCCCACTCCCGTCCGGCCCAGCTCAGTACTTTAAAAAAAGCCCCACTGCTCACTGGGTGCTGCCAGGCAGGGGGCCGATCCCTGCTGCCCCCCACTGAATAGGGCACTCTGCATGAGCCCCCTGACCCCTCCCCACTACTCCCACATGGGTGCCCTGCCTAGGCCAGCTCCGACCCTTTAAGAAAATAAAACAGAGAAAAGCCCTGGGACTCACTGCTTCTGTAGCGGCCTTGGGGCTTCGGGGGGGCTCATGCAGAGTCCCCCACATGGCACAGGGCACCGAGGATCGCCCCCCACCAGCAGGAATGGTGAGTCTGAGCGGGGGGGAGGTTCAGGTTTTTTTTTATCTTGAAGGGCTGGAGCTGGCCCAGGTGGGGCACCCATGGGGGACTGAGGGAGCAATGGGGGGGGTTGGGGGGCTTTTGCAGAGCCCCCATGCAGTGTGGGGCAGTGGAGGGCAGCAGGGATCACCCCTCACCTGGCAGCACCCACTGAGTTGGTGCTCTTTTTCCCCCCAAGTGCCAGTAGCTGGGGCGGGTGGGGGATGGGCCCGGCTGATTTGGTGATTTGGCAGGAGCCAAATCGCCAAATCAGATTTGGCCGAATCGAATCAGGACAGTGATTCAAATCACCAATTCGAATCACTGTGCCCCAAATTGGCCGAATCAGAAGCAAATACTAGCTGCTTCACACAGGCCTACAAATGACCAAATAGTGTCTGCTAAGTCACCATGGTTCTCTTATTTGAAATGATTATGTATTTAAAGGGTAAGAAAATATCTGATGTACTCAATTAATTTCAGACTAACTGATTTACTCACCTTTGTCAACAGGAGTGTCTTCTCTCATGAGGGGAGATGTAACTGAAATTGTGACCTGCATTTTTGGTTCCTTGCATGATGAGATGACTATAGTCGCTTCTGCAGCATCAGATGAAACTTCATACTTGTCCTCAGTTAATGTCTAGGATGGGAAAAGGGGGAAAAAAGGGATACTTGTTTCATCTTCAAGCATAAATCAGAAAACAACAACTAGTTAATTTACTAATCAAGTAAGCAACTGGCTAGTACTGCATTTGCAAGGTTAGCATCAGTTTCCACTACATCAGTAGATAGATAGCACATTGGATGATTACTGTACCCAGCGATTCTCAGGCTCTGTCCATTTTGGCCCTGAGCCTGGAGTTCAGAAGAGAGGACCCTAGGATAACTAAGGGCTGAAATTGGGCAGGCAGTTCCTGGTCCCCAGTGGTGGCCTGGATTCACGTGTATGGAGTTCAAGTGCTGTGCTGGGAGTAAATGTGCATGGGGCCAGGCAGAGCTAGGGGAACAATCTCAAGAGATGACTGTTTTATTTATATTATGTTATAGTAGAGAAATACAATGATTTAATAATACATTAATTAATAATATGCTGTTTATATTACAATATTCATACTGTATTTATATTCACTTTTGAAATGGGATGCAGCTAAATTCCAAAAATTTGCAGAGTAGTGTCTTGAATCTAAAAAGGTTGAGGAGCATTGCAGTAGGCCCTTGGAGATCATGCTCTCTATATATCCCAGGCTTGACATACAAAACCTTGTCATTCAAGCCAGGAAAGCTTCCTGAACACTGTCTTTTCAGGCAGTGTTACAAATTGCATTAGAGACAGGATGCCAACTGAAGACTGATCCATATTATGCCATCTAAAACTTGAATCTTGTATATTAAGGGAAGAAAGCAGTTCAATCAAGCCTGTAAGCTACTCACTAATATAGAGGAAACTAACAATTTGAAGTTGATTGTGCAAAACCCTGGAACATGTTTCCTTTTGGTTGCAACTCCTATGGACAGGGAGCACTTTATCCATTTGGTTTTGCATGTGGTGTGGCATACTTAATCTTTAATAAGCAGAAATAAGATTCTTCTATACTCTGGGTATCTATTTCTTGTCATTTAGGAAAGGAGAAAGAATCTCTAATAAACAGAGAAAAGTATCAGGATTCACCCTTACTGAAAGTTGCTTAGGCAGCTGCTCTGTGATATTCTGGAGGAGAGAGATCGTAGGTTTCTGGGCAGACAATAAGATCAGATGAACATTCCTGTCTCCTCGAAGCAAAAGCCCTTTTGCCAGAATGCCAACTCGCATTACACCTTTCAGAATTCGGGGCACATCGTCTGCTTTTCTGTGGAAGAGAGGAACAACAGAAAAACAATAAGAAAGCTATCTACAGGGAATCCGAGTCATTCACAAACAACCTCCACATATCTGTAAAGCAGAACTAAAATGCAATGGATGACATCATAGGCTCTGTAAGTGAACTGCTGGGCTCTTTTCTTTCAGCAGAAAGGCACTACAATTTTTACACATGACTCTGGCTCTGCTGCACTACTAACACCACTGAAACAGCTTTACTGATAGGTGTCAATTAAACAAGCTGGTTTTTTTTTACTGCAGCAATTTTTCTGCTGCAAAGAACTCAGAAAGACCACAATGGGTCAGAACATTTTTCATGCTATGAATTCCAATTTAAAATGTATCAGGGGTATAGGTTGTAGCCATGTTGGTCAAAGCTCTAAGGGCATAGTTGGTTTAATAAAAGACATCAGATTTACCCAAAGAACCTTGTCTGCCTATTTGAAATGTATGGGCTATTTATTATGCATGTGCTCTGGGAGCGGGCAGGGTGTGCTTTAATTAGTCTGAGAACTATTCGAATTAAAGTGCCCAGAGTGTCTCATGTATCATTGTCCCTGTGCTTGAAAATGGTGGCGGTTAAAAATGGTGGCGGGGGCACTTTATCTAAAGTTCATCAAAAGCTGGCGTCTGCTGGAGTGCAGTAATTACCACGCTCCAGCAGACTCAATTAATTGACTCTACTCTGACGCACTGTAATTACTAGGCCTGTGCGAAACAGCTAGTATTCGGCCAATTCGGAGGACAGTGATTCGATTCAGTGATTTGAATCACTGTCCTGAATCGATTCGGCCGAATCTGATTCGGAGATTGGGCTGCTGCCAAATCTCCGAATCAGGCAGGCCCAT
>NW_017729018.1:3665744-3667518 GCF_001723915.1 Gavialis gangeticus | reverse complement strand
GGCAGGGTCCCCCCATAGTCCCCTCCCCCAGCCCCTGCTCCCCTGCTTCTAGTACTTACCAGCTCAGAGTGGCTGCAGCTCCCTGCTGCAGCCACTGGGGATTGCCCAAATCATCAAAGCTCTCTGAATCTTTTCTGAAGATTCAGAGAGCTTTGAATCGATGCAGACCTTTAAATTGGTCCCGATTTGATTTGGATTCGGAGATTCAGCCACCAAATCTCCTCCGAATCAAAATAGGACCCAAAGCTTTGCACAGCCCTAGTAATTGCAGCACATTAAAGCAGCCTTGCTGCTCATGTATAGGTGCCCTATAGGTTTATCTTGTGAATCATGCTTGTACACCTAACAGGGCTAACATTGCTCAGCACCCCATGGCATCCATCCAAGGATACCAGGGCACCATAGGGTGCCATGGGTCCTTCATTGAGAATCACTGCTCTAAAGGCACAAGTTGTTCAGTACTTACTTACAAAATACACTGGAAAAGGACAAAGATTTCATTACAGTCAGATTTAACTTTGTTCAGTGGGAAGACTGCTTTTCTTCTACAAATTCTGGGGTGACAGCTAGCTGCCAACTGACTGCAGAGCTATGCACTGACAGGTATTTTCTGTAGAAACACACATTATCATCACTACCCCCTTTTAAATACAATTTAAACTAGTGCTGTAGGACAGAAAACACAGTTTAAAACTACTCAGTGAGGAAGCCACAGTTATCACAAACTTGGTGGGACGGTAGAGCTTTAACCCAACTAGTGTTTAGGTAATAAAAGGTGCAAATACACATGTAAGAAAGAAGAGATTTCTTTTTTAGCCATTTTAAACTCTCATTTTGCTGAAACAGCATCCATATTCATTCCTTTCAACAAGCTCTGCAGACAGTTCAGGATGACAGCGGCTCCAGCACTCTGATACTGTCAACCTCACGTTTCCATAATACTGCAGTAACTACCTATAGGAGAAGTCTATGCAAGTGTGTTACCCTCTCTCTTCATTTTCTTCCTTTTTTTCAGATTCTTGCTCTGTAAATGAATCAGAGACGAGCTTAAGTGCACGTTCAGAATGGGAGACTACTTTCTGGATGGCCTGCAGCTCTTCTTCTGTTGGGTAGATACTAGAGTGCTTTGTCATGATGTGACGGTCATTTGAAGAATCTGGACATCTAGTAGACTGAGAGAAATAAAATGACAAACTTTATTACCAGAGAGACCTGGGTTAAACTGGAAAAAGACTGAAAAAATTCTTAGCAGTGCCCTCACTATCAGACATTGCACATCGTTACAGAACTATATTTAGAGATGCAAAAATGTATACAAAAGAAAAGGAAGCATTTGCCTTTTTGATTATTCAAGCAAGAATAGGGACTCATAAGGTATGACTAGTTTCTGCGTTAAGAAAACAATAAGGACATTTTAGCTGCTGTAGGAAGCAAGATTCAGCAAATGGCATCCTTCCCTTCAAGTTTGCATTCACTAATGTTTCATCACAGAATTAGAGGGTTTTGGACTCTACAAGGGGAAGATTTATGAATGAGACTTAAACAAAACACCTATCCATTTGTGATCCTTAAAAAACAATAGTATTTTGTGCCCTATGGACACAAATTCAACTAAAGTTCTTACATACTGCCTCCTTCTTGCACCCCCTGTAATTTTGACTGGAGAATGTAGTTTTTATCTTACTTTCCCAAGTACTGCATAGGAAGCTGTCAACTTCCAAAGTAATGGTAGGTGTCAGGGGTGACTGGTGCCTCCTGAGTCTGGGGGGCACAA
>NW_017729018.1:3664401-3664916 GCF_001723915.1 Gavialis gangeticus | reverse complement strand
CTCTGGGAGCGGGCAGGGTGTGCTTTAATTAGTCTGAGAACTATTCGAATTAAAGTGCCCAGAGTGTCTCATGTATCATTGTCCCTGTGCTTGAAAATGGTGGCGGTTAAAAATGGTGGCGGGGGCACTTTATCTAAAGTTCATCAAAAGCTGGCGTCTGCTGGAGTGCAGTAATTACCACGCTCCAGCAGACTCAATTAATTGACTCTACTCTGACGCACTGTAATTACTAGGCCTGTGCGAAACAGCTAGTATTCGGCCAATTCGGAGGACAGTGATTCGATTCAGTGATTTGAATCACTGTCCTGAATCGATTCGGCCGAATCTGATTCGGAGATTGGGCTGCTGCCAAATCTCCGAATCAGGCAGGCCCATCCCCTGCCCCCCTCCCAGCCCGGCAATGGCTGCTGTGCCCACCCCAGCTCCCAGCTCTTGTTAAAAAAGCTGATGCAGGAGCGGCGAGTCCCAGGGCTTTTCTTGTTTTGTTTTGTTTTTTCTTAAAGGGCTGGAGCTGG
>NW_017729018.1:3649839-3664242 GCF_001723915.1 Gavialis gangeticus | reverse complement strand
TGAGAATCACTGCTCTAAAGGCACAAGTTGTTCAGTACTTACTTACAAAATACACTGGAAAAGGACAAAGATTTCATTACAGTCAGATTTAACTTTGTTCAGTGGGAAGACTGCTTTTCTTCTACAAATTCTGGGGTGACAGCTAGCTGCCAACTGACTGCAGAGCTATGCACTGACAGGTATTTTCTGTAGAAACACACATTATCATCACTACCCCCTTTTAAATACAATTTAAACTAGTGCTGTAGGACAGAAAACACAGTTTAAAACTACTCAGTGAGGAAGCCACAGTTATCACAAACTTGGTGGGACGGTAGAGCTTTAACCCAACTAGTGTTTAGGTAATAAAAGGTGCAAATACACATGTAAGAAAGAAGAGATTTCTTTTTTAGCCATTTTAAACTCTCATTTTGCTGAAACAGCATCCATATTCATTCCTTTCAACAAGCTCTGCAGACAGTTCAGGATGACAGCGGCTCCAGCACTCTGATACTGTCAACCTCACGTTTCCATAATACTGCAGTAACTACCTATAGGAGAAGTCTATGCAAGTGTGTTACCCTCTCTCTTCATTTTCTTCCTTTTTTTCAGATTCTTGCTCTGTAAATGAATCAGAGACGAGCTTAAGTGCACGTTCAGAATGGGAGACTACTTTCTGGATGGCCTGCAGCTCTTCTTCTGTTGGGTAGATACTAGAGTGCTTTGTCATGATGTGACGGTCATTTGAAGAATCTGGACATCTAGTAGACTGAGAGAAATAAAATGACAAACTTTATTACCAGAGAGACCTGGGTTAAACTGGAAAAAGACTGAAAAAATTCTTAGCAGTGCCCTCACTATCAGACATTGCACATCGTTACAGAACTATATTTAGAGATGCAAAAATGTATACAAAAGAAAAGGAAGCATTTGCCTTTTTGATTATTCAAGCAAGAATAGGGACTCATAAGGTATGACTAGTTTCTGCGTTAAGAAAACAATAAGGACATTTTAGCTGCTGTAGGAAGCAAGATTCAGCAAATGGCATCCTTCCCTTCAAGTTTGCATTCACTAATGTTTCATCACAGAATTAGAGGGTTTTGGACTCTACAAGGGGAAGATTTATGAATGAGACTTAAACAAAACACCTATCCATTTGTGATCCTTAAAAAACAATAGTATTTTGTGCCCTATGGACACAAATTCAACTAAAGTTCTTACATACTGCCTCCTTCTTGCACCCCCTGTAATTTTGACTGGAGAATGTAGTTTTTATCTTACTTTCCCAAGTACTGCATAGGAAGCTGTCAACTTCCAAAGTAATGGTAGGTGTCAGGGGTGACTGGTGCCTCCTGAGTCTGGGGGGCACAATTTGTGGGCGGACTCAGGGGTGGGCCAAAAGTCCCATATCCACACCTATACTTCTGTGCCACAGCTTAGTGCCCCTCTTCCCTGCCCCCATGCCACCAGCCCTCACGGCAAAAAAACTGCCCTGTCCTAACCGGTGCCGAGTCGGGCACCAATCTCAGGGCGGACTTGTGCGCCCCCCACCTGTGGTAGGTGTGTTTCAATATGGAAGAAAGCAATTCAAACAACAGGTACATCAGTATATTTACAAATGTGCCTTGGGGAGTCTTTTGGAACTTAGCCAATGTCCACAGACTAGTGTGAGAAGAGACAGTGAGAGCATTAAATAATACTCTCAGTGTCAAGTGATTAAGATAAATAAGTCTATACAAGATGCTTTACTGCGCATTAGACTAATCTAATGCACAGTAAAGCATCATTGTCTACATGTGCGTGGGACTTGCTGCTTATTAAATTAGTCTAATGCATCATTTGCTAGTACCAGGTACTAGATAAATAGCATATTAGCTAATGCACCATAGTGCACATGCAGACACTGACCAGGAGCAATTTGCTCCTGGTCAGCCCAGGCAGCAGGGGGTCTAGTGCTACCTGGCTAACCCTCAGTGTGGGGGAGCTGTGCCAGCTGCAGGTGCAGCTGTCTCTCCATGTGGCTGGAAAGACAGCTACCCCTGCCTGGCAAAGAGTGGAACCAGCCCCGGTGCCCCCTGACAGCTGCTGGGGCTGGCACCCGGGGGAGCCTGGAGCACATTAATAAGCCTGAATTTTCTGCACAGAAAATTCAGGAGCATTAATTGCACATGTAGATGCACCCACTGGGAAGTACACTGATATAAAAAGGGCCTTAAAAAGTGAAGTAATAGCACTGTTAAACAGGAGTAGTCACTGAGATTAAATCTTAGATTAAGATTTAATCACTGAGATTAAAGAAGTCCAGACATTTACTGTTTATGAATACAGCAAGAACCTTATTTATTAAAGCATTTGCCTCTTAGAATAAAACCAATTCAAGCTGTTGGCTACTCCTGGGAATTTCTCTTCCCTCTTCATCTTCACAGCTCTACTCTCAGCTCTTTACATTCAATGTGCTTGCTTGCTTCTCTCCTCAGACCTGATGAAGAATGTCTTGCAACTTTATTCCAAGCATGCAGTTGGTCCAAGAAAACTTACTGCCCCTGAAATATCTTGGCCTCTCACATGACACCTTTCAGACATTTTTCCAAGTGACTGGGAACTATCATAAGAAAATGCAGCTCATTACACTAGAGTTTTTTATGTAATCAAAGCATAATTTCAGTAACCTGCATGTAAATTGGATGTCTTCAGGCAAATAATGTGTGTATTAGTATGTAATGAGATGTGTGTATACAGCTAATATCACAAAGTATTTAGCAAGGGCTGCAATTTTTCTAACATAAGTTTGAATTTTCTTATGTGCATATGGTATTTCTTGCATTGTAATATTTCTCATTCAGTGTCCAGATAGTATTAGAAGTGCTGAACTTCCATACAGTCACAGGATCATAGAAAAGTCAGGCTGGGAGGGACATCTGGAGGGCATCTAGTCTTAACCCCCTGCCTATCCAAACCATCCCACACAAATCCTTGTCTAAACCAGGGCTTTTCAACTGGGAGTACTTCTGATGGCATCGGGGGTACTCCACCAGCACTTCGGTCACTGATTGGCCGTGGGGGACCCCCCTTCCTGGTTGCCGATTGCCCTTCCCCACTCGTCGACTGGCTGCTGGGGGACCACCCCTCCCCAGATGCCAATCGGCTGCTCGTCTGGCCACCGAGGGACTCCTGACTTCTTGACCAGCCACCGGAGGTACAATGACTCAAAAAGGTTGAAAACCCCTGGTCTAACCTATTACTAAAACTACACAATCAACCCTGTTGCACAGCCATAAGGCGCAGCAACCTAACCTGCCCACAGGTATAGCTGGGGAACAACGGTGGTCAGTGTCTGGTTGCTGCAAGTATTGTTAAAATACACTTAAGAGATCTGAGGAAGAGAGCCACACCGTGTCGCTGCGTAGGGGGTGCATGTGCAGCCCCTGCCAGGCTGCGCTCCCTGTTTAGGCGATGGGCAAGGGGGCAGCGACGGTTCCCCCCCTTGTAAGTGCCAGCTGGGCAGCAGGGCCTCCAGCAAAAGCTTTTTGGTGAGTAAGATCGGCCACAGTCCAGCTCCCCACCCTCCCCCCCAGTCAGTGCAATTGGCTGCCAGGGGACCCACCCCACATCGGTGACTGGTGTCGGGGGGGGGACACATGCCCCCTGGCCTCAAGAGGCACCAGTCGCCCATGGGGCCACACACTCCACTAGAGGGGAAGGCAAAACTCCCACAGTCCATCCCAATCTGATCATGGGGCAAAATTCATTCCTGGTTCCAAATATGGCAACTGGTCAGACCCTGAGCAGAGGGGCAAGACGCTTTAGCCAGAAACTTCTGGGTTTAAGGCCCAGCAGGAACACTGGCACACCAGTCAAAATCTCCAGCCTTAGATGCAGCCAACACCCAATGCTTCTGAGCAAGGTAGAAAAAAAATCCCTGATCCTTGCAGCAACAAGAGAAAAAAAAATCTTTCCTGGCCCCATATGGGCAAAGGAATACCAAACACCCTCCACTCTGCTCTGGAGCCTGGGGACATCAAATGTACAGCCACGTATCACACCCACTGCTGGACAGTCAAAACTCCCTATTTGGTACCCCCTCCATAAATCTAACCCAGCTCCTTTAATCTTCTTTCATAACTAAGCCAGTTGTGGAGCTCTGTCTCATTCTCCTGCTGCTGAGTACAGTCCTTTCTAGTATCTGCCTGCTTTAGGCTGCAGAGCTTTTCTCATTATCTCTCAGCAATCTGTGTGTGTGGGGAGGGGGGTGGGGAGGTGCTCCTGGGTTTCCAACTGTTGTTTTTTATATAGCACTCCAGGCATAGCCACTCTTAGATCATCCCCAACCAGTGCTTATTCAACCCTTTTCTGGAAACCTCCAATTATGGAGAGCCTACAACTGCCTAAGTAGTCTATTCCACTGCCTCGGTTTTATCACAGTGAAGGAATTTGTCCTGATACCAAATCTAAACCTACTTTTTTGCAACTCCAAGCCACTGGTCCACATCCTGTACTCTGCAGCAAATGAAGAAAGGTGTTTTCCTTCTTCTTTATAGCAGCCCTTCAGATATTAGAATATTACTATTATGCCCCATCTTAAACAAGCTGAACATGCCTATTTCTTTCCATCTCTACCCATATACCTTGCCTTCCAAGCCCTTCATCATTTTTGTTGCCCGCCTCTGGACCTCTCAAACTTTTCCATTTCCTTTGTAAAGCGTGGAGCCTAAAACTGCATACAATAATCAAAATGAGGCCTAACTGGTGCTGAGAAAAGAAGCACGATCACTTCTCATGTCTTGCATCTAATGACCCTGTCCTCCTGTGTGTTTGCAGACCTTCCCAGCTTCATCTTGTCTGCAAATTTGCTCAGGAAACCTGCATCTAAATTGTTAATAAACAAGTTAAAGAGCACCACGTCCAGGACAGACTCCTGGAAGACTGCGCGCATCTACACAAGATACTTAATGCGCAGAAGACTAATTTTACTGTGCATTAGCGTGGCTAGCAAAAACTGTGCTAATGTGCTAATAATGTGCAGTAGACTTAGTCTGAACATTAACCTCACTTAAAAAGTGTTCATTTCCACTAATGCGCCGATTATGACACATTAAGTTAGTCCCTGTTATTACAGTACTAAACTTAATGCACTGTAATTACGCTGCATTAATGAACATGTAGACACACCCCCTGATATCAGCATGAAGGCACTGAATTCTTTGACAATGAGCAGATGTTCTGGGGAGGAGGACTGCTATCAAGAGACAGGATCCATTAAACCAGAACTGGAAAGAGCATCTTTGGGCACCATCAGTCCAACTCAGTAAGAAAGGCTTTAAACGAGGTTCTGTGAGGGATGATAGACAAAATCCTTCAGCCACAGAGCAAACAATCCAGAGGGGAGAGCACCAGAAGAAGCTCAACTCAGAGACGGGGACAGTGAGCCACAGAACAGCAACAAGGGAGTCAAGAGGAAAACAAGTAGGTCAAAAATGCAAAATACTTCCGATACACGTATAAAGATGTGATGAGCTTGGGGAACAAACAAGCTGCAAGTCACAGCCTGTGAAAAGAACTCTTATCTGACTGTTATCACAGACACTTAGTGGGTCAGCTTTTATGACGGGAACATCAACACTGAAGGGTACGCTCTGTTTTGGAAGGAGAGGGCTGGGAGAAAAGGAGTTGACATATAACAAAATGCCACCAATACATACACTTATTCACTGGTTCAGGACATGTCTACACATGCATTTAAGTGCAACTAAATTTACTGTTTAAGTCCCTGCAGCCCTGCCATGTGCCCCTGTGGCCACCGGGGAGAGCTTCAGTCTCTGGCCACATGGCTGCCAGCACTTGGCAGCCATCTTGAAGCCAGACCCAGCTGCCAGCACTTGGCAGCCATCTTGGAAACTCTCAGCCCTGGCCAACCCCTTCCCTGCCCAGGAGCCATGTGTCCAGTGCAGGGAGAGCACATGGCAGTTCCCTTCTTGCCCACCCTGCTTCCCTGCACCAAGGCTGCCTGCCCCTACTAGTGACACCCAGTGACCCGCTGCTCCAGCCGTGTCCCTGCCAGTGATGGCTAGCAACCCACACTCCCATCTTCCAGCAGTTGCTGGCCCCTGCCAATGGGCCTGCAGGACCCCCCAGGCCCCAGGACAACCACGCACCCACCAGCTGACCCCCTCTTCCTGCATGCCTTGACTCAACCCACCTGCTCCGCCACCCACAACCCCCCTACCCCCTGCCCAACCCCCAGCACCACTTTCAGGATATGCACATGGGTGAAACAAAAAACTTTATGACCCTCACAACACCCATCACCATCCCTCCCTTCCACAACCAACAGAACCCTCTCTTCCCCCAATCAGCAGGGGCCCTCCACCACCCTCCCCACCCACCAACAATTAAAAACCTGCTTACAGATGGAAAACTATATACAAATGGAAAATATTTATATATGGAAAACTATTTACAATATTTTGGGTCTTTGAGCCCAGAGTGGGGGGCTGTTGGTGGGGGGGGCCTAGAGGGCAGAGCCCCGAGGCAGGTGCCCAGGCCCCCAGCCTTGGGATATCCCCCTGCAGGTCTGGGGGTTGTGGCGACCCCAGCAGATGGTGGCCTCATGCACAGCTGGGTGTTCTGGCATGTGGTGCGGGGGAGAGTGCCGGAGCCACGCAGGTGGTGGCAGGTCTGGGGCAGGCGCCGGGCCAGAGGGCCTGGTGGCCAGGAGGCAACTGAGGACCTCCTCCCAGGGTCAGGTGGGGACCTACTGTGGGGCAGTGGGTGGGACCCAGGGGTCCTGCAGGGCCATGGGCAGGGTCCGGGCAGTGAGGATCATGGACGTGGTCACCTGGGCCAGGAGGGTGTCCCTGCGGCTGGAGCAGCTCTAGGCGTTCCTGCTCCAGGGTCTCCATTTGGGCCCAGTGGTCCTGCTGGTTTTGGTCCTGTGCTTCCTCCCAGGCAACATCCTCCGCCCGCCAGGCCTCTTCCTGTGTCTCCTGCTCCTCTGTCACCACCACCAGCTGCTAGAGCAGGAGGGTCCACTCCCTGGTGTGCTGCTGGCAGCCAGTGCATCTGGACAGCTCTGCTGGTGGGTGGCAGTGACCCGGAGCCTGTATCCCTTCTGGGGCTGGTGGCCTCTCCCCCGCATCCAGACGCTGGCCCTGGACTGCGCTCAGGAGTGCTCAGCAGAGGGGCATGGCCATGGACTGGGAGCTGTGCAGCAGAGGCACTTCACCACAGCACCTGCAAAGAGGTGCTGCTGGGGGTGAGCAGCAGCAGGTGCTGGCCCGGTTGCCAGAGACAGACAGGCAGCAGCCCTGGGGGGGATCTCAGGGCTGGGCAAGGGGTGCAGCAAGCTGCAGTCCTTTGCAACACTCACCCATGGCCAAGCAGCAGCTCTACAGAAGGAACAAGCCAGGCAGAGGCAGGCTGTGGCCTATCCAGGGGGTACACAAGGCCTGCTGGGCTCCTGGACAAAGAACAGGCTCCCTCAGGCTCCCTGGTGTGTATGCCCCAAGTGCTGGGTCATGTCTACACATGCATTACTGCACATTAACTAATCAAACGTACATGTGATACCTGCACTTAGCCTAAGTTACTGTGTAGTAAGGGCGCATGCCTGTACTGTGCAGTAACTTAGGCTAAGGTGCATTAACGCATCTTGTGCAGTTGAACCCAATATGATAGAATTCTTAATCCAGAGATGGGGAAACCATAAGGTCAGGTGAACTAAGACACTGAATTTCACAAAGGTGGATTTCAACTGACTCAAGGAGATAGTAGGCATGGTGTCATGGGTGGACAGACTGAAGGATAATGGGTCCCAGGAGGGCTGGAAATTTCTCAAGTACAGTGCTGGAAGCTGAACAAGAAACTGTTCTGACATGATGGAAGTGCAAGAATAATGATAAGAGACCAACTTGGCTGCACAAGGAGCTTCTAGGAAAACAAAAGGAAACCATATAGGCAATGAAAAAATGAGCAGATCACCAAAGAAGTATACCAGGAAAGAGCAAGAGCTTGCAGGGACAAAATCAGGCATGCAGAGGTAAAAATTACCTTTACCTGGCAAAGGAAATTAAAGTCAAAAGGAAGAGGTTCTATAAATATGCTGATCAGAAATGAAAGACCAAAGAAGCTATCGATCCACTGTTAAATAGCCAGTGTGAGCTCTTAATAGAAGATGTAAAGAAGGAGGATCTGTTCAACAGCTTCTTTGCCTCAGTTTTAACAAATATTTAAGCTGCAGCAATACAGCTAATACGGATTACTTGGATAAGGAAGGGGACAAGCGGAGGGTTGAGATAACAGAAGGGACAGCCAGAGACTGGTCTGAATAAATTCAGATCAGCAAGTCCTGATGAACTTCATCCCAAGGTACTGAAGAAATGGGCAAAGAGATCTTGGAGCCTTTGGCAATGGTATTTGCCAAATCACTGGGGACAGGTGAGGTATCAGAGGACTAGAAAAGGGGCAATGTAGTGCCCCTCTTTAAAAAAAAGACAAAAAGGAAGACCCAGGTAACTACAGATTGGGTAGCCTTACTTTGGTATCTGGGAAGAAGCATATCCTAAGAAGGGCTTTTGAAACCATCTGAAGGAGCAGGCAGCATGGATTTATTAAGAGCAAATTGCATCAAACTTGATCTCAATTGACAAAAAGCTAGATGGGCAAATATAGGGAATGCAGTGGATATAGTATATCAGAACTTCAGTAATGCTTCTGTCAAAGACACAAGCATAACCTAATTAGACAAATATGGGCTAGATAAAATTACTATAGGGTGGCTAGACAATTAGTTCAGTAGCTGCAAGCAAGGGGTAATTATAAATGGGTCCAAGTCCAAATGGCAGGACTTTCAGCCATATGTTTACTTCCACGATACAATAGTCCCTGCCTGGGACTTTACTATCCACCATGAAGATTGACGAAAATATTACTTGTGTTCCAATTTCCTTAATTTTCTTTCCAAGAGCCCCATAGTCTCCTCTGATCTGCTCAGTGTCAGCCCTACTGGTATCACTGGGGAGCCTACAGGGATAAAAAGGAAAGGGTAGTGGTTTGAGGGATGGATAAGCTCTGGGAATCTTTCTGTGATGTCCTGAATAGGGTTCCAGGCAGGTGGCACACCTCCTGAAGTGACCTCTGGCACAATAAAAGAAAGGGTGAGAGCCAAGGGCTAGGCCCAAGCAAATGGACAGGAAGGATTTCATGAATACTGAAGAGAAGGTTTAATAAATGTTGAGGAGACTTACTGTAGAATTCTGTTTCACATTATGTGCCCACGTGGCAGCTGTCCAGACATGTAAGTGTCCTTTTTGATTCATAGGCACGGTTTGTGATTCTTTTACATGTGCAATGTGGATGCATAAATGTCTACAAAGCTACTGAGCAAGCATGGTGTGCTATGCACTGGCTGGGTAGGTGCATGGGCCTGGGTACCTGGGCAGACAGACTGGACATGTATAAATCACAAACGTCTATGCAGGAAAACCCCATGAAGGAAGACTCCTCCTGCCATATGTTCTAACCAGAACTGTTATTCCCAGTAGAGCACTGCACTGCTCTCTGGCCATTTTACCCAATGTATAATTAATGCTAAGTGCTGGGACTCAGCTTCAATGAAGGCTGCAGGGAACACTGAAGAATGCCTAACCTGTGATCTGGTGGTTAGGCACAGTAGTGGCAAGTCAGAGAGCTATAAGCTTTCATCCCCTCTGGGTAAGGAAGGCCTGGAACTTGGGTCCCGTGTTTCCTGTGTGACCACCCTAACTACTAGGCTATTACGGTTAAAACAGATGGGCTCTCCTTGTTTTTCAGATTTTACACTCGTGTACATGTAAATGTAGTCATATACCCACCACACAATGTGCATGCTCAGTAGCTGTGTGGACACTTCTGTGTCAACACTGTGCAGGTAATACAATAGTAAACTGTGCATAAGTATCAGTTGCTCCACAGTAGGGTGGACACAGTATCAGTTGTTCATATGCATGGTCTTACTTCCCAGGTAGACTAATACTTGTCCAATGAAAAACGGATAAAACTCGGGGTAAGAATGGGTACACAGGCAATATTGCAGAGCAGGTGACATGTAGTAAAACCCTGCCTCTTTTTATGTCATGATAGCCAGTTTGTATGCCCTTTCCCTTCGTAATCTGAAGTGTTAACCCTTTTACACTCCCAAGTAGTTCACCATAATATAAAAATGATCATTCGTCAGTGAGGTATGTTGTGCCACAAACTAGAATTGACATTAAGCTTTATGTATTGCTCATTCCAAATTTCAGTCATGAATTCTCAGGAGAAATACAAAATTACACATTCGACACTCAAAGAAGAGAGAGAGTATGGCACATTATAGCTTGAAACAGATTTTAAAGGTGTCAAAGTGCTTCATATTTCTCCTTTCAGGAAATGTAATCAAGGGTTGCTCACCAAGAAAAGTGGAACAGCCATGCCAGGCCTGCCCATAAGCGGGGGTGGATGCCAGTCTACAGCCATCCGACGCCGTTGCTCTTCCCAGTATAACTGCTCTTCCTCTACTTGCCACCAGTACATTTCCTCTTCATACCGCCTTCATGAAAAGAAGTAAGAAAACAGTAAGTTTGCATGAAACAAAGTTGTCACCAGTCTCAGTCATTTTCAAGGTGCCTAGGAAAAGTTACAGAAGTGTGGCTAAAGCAGATGACCCCAAAGCCTGTTTCTTAGTGTGCAGCTAGGGTAGCTGGGGGTTGCCCATGGGGCGAGGGGTTCCATTCCTCACCCCCCGCCCCCTTGAGCTCTGGCCATTGCAGCTCTTTTCCCTTCCCTCTCCCCAGCTGACAGCCTGGGGCAGGGCTGCGTTGGTAGCACCAGCCCAATCCTACCTCCCAGGTGAAAATATAACTCTGGAGGGAACACAAGTTCTCTAAGGTGCTCTGCTTTAGAGTGCCTTAATGTAATACCTGATCTGACCAGGGTTAATTTTTCATGTGATCAACCATTTTAAAAGCACTCTGCAGCCGTGCATGTGTGTTATGACACAGCTGTAGAGCACTTTCAGGGGCCAGATCACTCAATAAACATCACTTCTGTCTGTACCCTTATAGTGACCACCAAATTTATCCTGGAAGAGGTCAAAACTGGCATGTTTGGCAAAATGTGTAAAGTACCAAATATGTCCAGATGAACAAGTAGCAGCAGGCAACTGCCAATTCTTCTAGATCATGGTATATGCATGAGAGGTTACCCAGACCATCAATACATATGCCTAGGCAGAGGTCTGGGGGAGTGGAGGCTGCCTAGACCTTCCATCCCCCTTCATGCTATTGAGACAGAATCCAAAGGCCAGTCTGAGTGCAGACATTCAGTACCTTGATGACTGTAATTATGTACATGTCTAGGAACTGAACCTGAGTCTCCCATGTAGCAGATAAGGAGTCTACCACTGAACCAGAGGGGACTTCGTAGACAAACAAGTAATGGAAAAAGAACATAAGAAATGCAACACTGAGTCCAGCCACGACTTCATCTAGCCCAGTAACCTGTATTTCACAGTGGCAGAGTGTGGATACTGAGGGGAAACGTATATGCAGGGCCTACCCGGACTTGATGATCTGCTCAGGTCCCTTCTGACCCTACCTACTATGAAACTACACACACTGATCCTGCCTCTCTTTCCTCATAGCTTCCAGCATTCTGAGACTAGGGCCTAATTTCTAGATTTAACTCCTTACTATAATGTTTAATACCCACAAATTGACCTATTTAGCACACATTTGTCCAGTCCTCTTTTAAACCTAGTTAAATGATTAGCTTCTACAACATCAATGAGTTCCACAAATCAGTTACACAATGCGTGAGAAGGAGCTTCCTTTTGTCTGTTTTAAACTTGCTTCCTAATAAATTTATTGTACATCACCTAATGTTAGTATCGTGACAGACAGTAGATGGTAAATCCTTAATTACTTTTTCTGCACCATTCATGATTTTATAGACTTCTACTATATCCCTCCCCTCAGTCATCTTTTGTATAAGATGAAAAGTCCTAGTTTTTTAGGATTTTGTCACATGGAAAACTCTCCATAACCCTGATCATCCTCACTGCCCTTCTCTGTACGTTTTGTAGTTCTACTATATGCTTTTGGAGTTGAGAGGACCAGAACTGCAAGACGTATTCAAGGTCTGTGGAATAATGACATTTTCTGTTTTATTTTCAATTTTCTTAATAATTACTAACATTTTATCTGCATTTTTGGCTGCCGCTGAACATTGAGCTGATGTTTTCAGAGCACTATGCACAATAATCCCACTCCTCTTTCTTATATAGTAACAATTAATGTAGAGCCCATCATTCTGGCTGAAAGAACTGGCTGAGCTTATAGCAGGGCTACTGGCAAAGCTGTTTGAAGAGTCGTGGAACTCAGGAGTAGTCCCGGAAGACTGGAAGAGGTCCAACATAGTACCTATCTTCGGTCCTGGGAAAAATTTTTGAAAAATTTGTTAAGGAGGGCATCAGTTACAAGCTGGTAACTGGTGAGGTATTAAGATGCAACCAGCATGGTTTTCTTGAGGGTAGATCATGCCTGACAAACCTGGTGTCCTTCTATGACCAGGTAACTTACCAGCTGGATGAGGGACGTGAGGCTAATGTCATTTACTCAGACTTCAGTAAAGCGTTGGATTCCATTTCCCATGAGATTCTCTCAACTAAATTGAAGGGTCTTGGGATGGTCCAGTCTACAGTGAGGTGTGTGGACAACTGGCTTAGAGGCTGATCCCAGAGAGTTGTAATCGATGGGATGGCCTCATCCTGGAGTGCCATCTCCAGTGGTGCCCCCCAGGGATCTGTGCTTGGACCTGTGGTCTTTAACATATTTATTAATGACTTGGATGGAGGGGGTGGAAAGCTCAGTGATTAAGTTTATGGATGATACTAAGCTGTGGGGAAATGTGGGCACATCAGAGGATGGGGAAAGGATCCAGGATGACCTGGACAGACTGGTTTTACGGGTGGAACAGAATCAGATGAGGTTTAAGAGGGAGAAGTGCAGGGCCCTCCATCCGGGTAGGAAGAACCTTCACTGTAACTACATGATGGGTGATGGTCTATTGGCTGGCACAGCATCTGAATGGAACCTGGGGGTCACAATCGACCCAAAGATGAACATGAGTCAACAGTGCAATGAGGCTGCCAACAGGGCAAATACGACTCTGGCGTGCATCAGCTGATGTGTTGCCAACAGATCCAGAGAGGTACTCCTCCCCCTCTATTAGGCATTGGTGAGGCCACAGCTGGAGTACTGTGTCCAGTTCTGGGCACCACACTTCAAGAAGGATGTGGATAAGCTCGAGAGGGTACAAAGAAAGGCCACCCATATATTTAGGGGCCTGAAGGATAGGCCCTATGAGGAGAGACTCCAGGAACTGGGCCTGTTCAGTCTGTGTAAGAGAAAACTAAGAGGTGACTTGATAGCTACCTACAAGTACATTAGGAGTAAGTATCAAGATCTAAGGGAGCGACTCTTCAGGAAGAAACCTGAAGGGAGGACAAGGACCAATGGGCACAAGCTAACAGAGGAAAAATTTAGGCTGGACGTAAGAAAAAACTTTTTTTCCATAAGAGTTACGAGAATCTGGAACACACTCCCAGCAGAGGTGGTCCAGTCACCATCCTTGGAGATGTTCAAGATGAGGCTGGACAAATGCCTTGTTGAGCTCATTTGAGCCCAATAACTTCCTGCATGGCAGGGGACTGGACTTGATGATCTTGCAGGAGGTCACTTCTGGTCCTTTGACTCTATGATACTCTGTATCCAAGTGCATCGTTCTGCACTTACTATAACTGAACTTCACCTGTCATTTTGCTGTCTATTCACTCAATTTTATGAGGTCCTTCTACAATTCTTTACGTTCAGCGTTTTTTTTTTAAACCACATTGAATAATTTGGTGTCATCCACAAACTTGGCTACATTGCTATCTACCTTCCTTTCCAAATCATTTATGGATATGTTAAACAGTACAAGCCCCAGCACACACATTTGGGGGGCCCAATGCTTGCCTCCCTCCCTCCACTGTGAGAAATGAACACTTATACTTTCTCTTTTTTTCCTGTTCTTTAGCTAATTGCTGATCCATGAACGGACCTTGCCTTTAAAGCCGTGAAAGCCCAATTTCATTAAGAACCTTTGATGAAGGACTTCAGCCAAAGCTTTTTGAAAGCCCAAATACAACATTTTAATCACCTCACCCCAATCCACATGCTTGTGGTTGTCCTCCAAGAACTCTACTAGATTGATGAGGCATGACCACCCTTCACAAAAGCCAAGGTAGTTCTACCCGGGGAAGTTCTGTTTACCTATGTGAAGGGCAATCCTATATTTATTCTAGTTTCTACTAATCTGCTAAGAAGAAAAGTCAGGCTCCCTAATTTTTAGTTTCCTCTATCCCTCCAG
>NW_017729018.1:3642097-3644839 GCF_001723915.1 Gavialis gangeticus | reverse complement strand
TCCCAGATCCTTTTCCACCTCCGTGCTGACAAGAGGGGAGTTCCCCAGCCTGTATGTATGGTGCCGATTGTTCCTCCCCAGGTGCATCACCTTACACTTGTCTGTGTTAAACCCCATCCTATTCTCCTCCGCCCATCCTTGTAACCTGTCTAGGTCCAAATGTAGCCTGTTGCTCCCCTCTATTGTGCCCACATCCCCCCACATCTTAGTGTCATCAGCAAACATGAACATGAGTCCTCTTTAAAGAATGGTGTGACAGACTGGCAGGCCTATTTGGTACATATAGGTACTGTGAGCCTGGAGCCACACAAAAACTGTTAGCCCCCTCTGTTATTAGAGGGGGGTTACTAAGTATGTATCAACAGAATTCCTGGGACAACTAATGGAAAAACAGGGACAGGAGAGGGAGCGAAAGGTTAATAATAAGTGATCCAAGGGGTGGGGGGGTACACTGAGCAGAGCACATTAGCAGGGGCCCACTGGCCCTTGAATGAGTCCAAGGAGCCAGTGAACACTGCTCCATGAAACTCTGCCCAGAGACATGAACAGATGAGGGACAGGAAGATGGCTCTGCAGTCACAAGCGTTCCCCCAGCCAGAGCCTCCTTCCTGTTAGGTAGAGTTACAGACTGGCAGGAAACTGTATACAAGAAAATCTTGTGATAGATAGCTTTGTGATAGTGTAGTTTTAGATTAAGATTGTTAGTAGTAGGGATGTGCCACTAAGCATGCTCAAGCACCAGAACTGTTTTCCTCGTGCTCCTCCAAACCCTGCTTGAAATACCCACATTAACAGCCCCTAATTTACATTTTCACCCACACAACTGGTCTTTTTTGAAAACACAATGAAGAACAGCCAGAACAATTGTAAAATTCCTTTCAAGGCTTTCCGTCAGTGTTCCAGCTCCACAAAGCCTGCTGAGGAGCATAGCCCTGCACACAGACTGCAGGTGAGCCTGGGAGAAGGAGGGGCTGGCTAGGAGACTGTCCTTTCAGAATGAGATGAGGATGTAAAGGGGTTTTGGTTGTAGCCGGGGCACTATGAGAATTTAGAAATGCTCGAGCTGAGCAAAATAAGACTCAGGAGGTATGTCTACACGAGATGTTTACTGCGGAACTGCCTAATTAGCTCTGCACTAAATATCTCAGTGTCTACACTTGTGGTCCTATTAGGCTGCAGTAAACTAATAAACTGTACTGCAGGTTAGTACTTGTAAATACAAGTACTATCCTGAGGTGGAATTTTTTAGTGAGCAGCAACACATGTGTAGATGCTGATATGGCTGACTGGGGCATGAGGGTGCTTTAGTGCAGGGGCTGCCTGAGGGCTAGCCCTGCACTGGAGCACCCTTGTGCCCCAAGCCAGCTCCTTCACAACACTTTGAGCCAGGCTGGGGCAGCCCTGGGCTGGCAGGCTGACCCCCGTCCCCAGGTCCCTGGCCAGCTGGGGCTGCTCCAACCTGGCTCAATGTGCTGTGGTCCTGGGCTCGCATGCAAATGCAGAGCCCAGAAACAATAACTACAGCACGATATGCACCAGAGTTTATTGTTTCAAATTAATTGCATGTGTAGATGCACCCAGGCTGAAGTTCTGAAGTCAACATATCTGTTAATGAGATCAAGGGCAAAAACAGATGTCCTTCAGTCTAGTGTACAAAATAAGCAGCCAGAATTTCTGACCTGGAAGATCACTACAATGAAGAGGAGAGAGAATTTTCCCTGATGAAAAAGAAAGTAGAATTTCTTACTGATAAGGTTGAAAAACAGAAAATAGGAGCTGAAGGGCTAATCTATGCTTTTTAGGCTTCAGGGAAGAGATTGAGGAAGGCAGCTGTATAAAATTCATACAGAAATTCATACAAACTGAACTAAAATTCTTCTCATGCAACCCTCCAGAAAAAGAGCATGCACACAAAGCTTGAAAGCCATGGACAGCAGAAAGCGATCCTCTCAGACCTAAAGAAGAAATGATGAGAGAAGCCAGGGCTTTGAGGAAAAATGAAAGGAAAGGAAAAATACCATTTTTTTCTGACGTGAATGAAAAAACACTTAAAAAGAGGAGAGACTGGAATCTTCCAATGGAAAACCTGTTTAAATTGGGTTTAAAAGCTTCTATTTGGTCCCTTGCAAGGCTGACTTTCATACTGTAGGGAAGATGCAGGATTTTCAATGATAAAAAGACCTAGAGGCTTTCACAAGGAACAATCCAAAACTTTCATCTCCCACCAGGACTCCAATTCACGAAGGAAAATGAAGTTGAAATTGATGTGGCTGCTGAAAGCAAACTCAAAGAAAGAGGTGTGGAGTAATATAATCAATTTGTAACTGTAATACCTGTAGCTAAAATCCTTGCTGTTAAAAATTAAGCATATGTAACTTGGAGGGGAGGGGCAGGAACGGTTTACTTGAGTTAAAAACACATCTCTGGTTAGCCTATTCCAGTTGTTAAATTGTTTAGGGGAAGACATGCTAGCCTTAAATATCGCAAATCTACATGAAAAATACATTTGGGAGTGATGGGAAACAACTGCATTTTATGGTCAGTTGGGGCGAGGTACAGATGCAAGGAGGGGTTGATAATTCTCTAATACTACCACAATTATATGACAACACCTTAGATGTAACTTGAAGTTAGGTGCAAACAGATGTGCGTCGTTTGCTTTTTGTTCAACTCCAGTGTAATTTCTTTATGACAGACAGACAGATACACACACACACACATACACACACACACACACACACA
>NW_017729018.1:3564933-3570521 GCF_001723915.1 Gavialis gangeticus | reverse complement strand
GGCTCCCTCGTGCGAGGCCGGGGGGCCGGGCACTGGCGGGGAGGCACGTGTGCGGGAGGAGGCGGGATGTCCGTGTAGGCCCCGCGGATCGCAGTGGAGAGAAACAAACGGGCGAGTAGAGCAAAGCATCACCGGTGGACTCGAGCACGGCCTGTTCTCCCGGGTGTTGCTGCTGCTGGCACCCGGGTCGCTGGTTGTGCTGGGGCTTGTCACCCACTCCTCCTCCTCCTCCCCCCCCTTCCATCTACCTTGTGTAACGGGTGGTGGCTTCCGATTTTTTAGGGAGAGTTGATTTTGACTTCAGGCCGCTTCATCCTTGCCGCCTGCTCGCGCCTTTTCATCAGCTCTGGTTTTGACACCTTCTAGCTTCTCTGACCAGACTTGCCGTAGCTGTGGCGTCTCCTTGCCTAGCCTGGTTGTCTCTGGTGTTTTGTTTTGGGGTGTCCCACTGCCATTTCAAGCTGTTTCTCTAAAACTGATTTACTTTGAGTGTTGGTGCTTTTGGTCCATACACTCTGCGTTCCATACGTGAGGATGGCGGCAGCAGTCTGTTCAAAATATAATCTTTTCTATGTGCACCAGCAGTTGTACTTTTGTTGTATTCTTTGTGTGACCTTTTACTGTACTCCTCTGACCCTCTTTTGCTTTTTTTGGCAAGATCTTGTTGTTTCTTTTTTAACTTAAGCTAAGCCTGTATTATTGGTTTGTCCTCATCTTGGTCACTTCTCACCTTTACCTGTGGTAGCAGCTTGCTTAGTTTCCTGTTCTTTCCTCTCTTCTCTCACCGGCTGCACTAGTTACTGCTGCATATGTTTGACTTTGCTGTAACTATATTTTAAGTCTGCTCTGTGGCTTCCTGTCTCCGTGCACATAAAATGCTTGAATTAGGCACATAATCATCATTGAAATCTCTGTGCAACCTTTCCTCTTCTATCGCTACTTTCAATCTACTTTGTTTCCCATCTTCTTGCCTTATTCCTTTGGGGCTTTGTTTTTCTCCCCTCCCCCCATTTTGAATTTTTACATATCTTCTGTTACTATTACTTTCTGCAGCTAAACTGACCACCTTGTCTTCATCTGCTAGAACCATGCCCCTTCCCTTTAAAGCCTGTCCTTTGAAAGCAAGTTCACCAGCCTGCACCCCCTTTTTTTCTGCAGGGGTGATGGTTTTTATGTAGCTATTTGATTTCAGGTATAAGGCCTTCTGGGGTAGAGCTATCTTATAACACATTAGTAGGACTGAAATGAAGGTTGTATCAAACACTTAGTTTTGAGGGACCTTTATTGTCTCTGAGGCTCAGACTATTGGTAGTTATAGAAAACTTTACAGCTTGTTCATGCTTGAAAATGTCCCAAAGTAGCTATTCTGAAACAGCTGTTTATGTACATTTTGTAGTGTAGATAAATTGTAAAAATAGAAATCATTCTGAGTTTCCCTCTAACTTTGAGGGTTTCAATATACTGGCATATGGAATTCCAGGATAAGATAAATTCACAACAAAGACAGGTTAAGGAAATGCTTAGAATTTCTGTTGGAAGTTTTTACAACCTTTCTAGGTAATCTGTTCCAGTGATTTAATACCCTCTCCCTTCTTAATTACTAATCTTAATTTCTCCTGTTGCAATTTGAATCCAGGACTTCTTGTCCAGTCCTGTTTGGGCACAGAAAATGACTGATAGTCATTCTTTTTTTTTTTTTTTTTTTAATAGCAATATTTTTTGTGGGCCAGATCTGGCCTTCTAGCCTACACAAATACCAACAGGTCCAAAATTTTGCCAGCAGGTGAGTGGTAGCAGCAATTGCTGCTCCCTTGCTGCCAAATTTCTGGACCCATGGGTTGCTCCATGAGCTAGATTGCATACCTGATACCTGGGTAGAGGTGCCCCAAGGTGCAAAGGGGCCAGCTGGAGGTGGTGTGGAGTCCTGATCCAGAGTTGCAGGGGCCAGTCTGGCCTGCAGACCTGCCCTTGATACTAAAAGGCTGACCACCACTGACTTGGACCATATTTTCTTAGCTTCCTTGGAGTACAATTTTTGACACTGAAACAAGTCAACATTTACCACTTACGCTTTGTCCCCATTTCAAACCTGTTACCTTTTATAGAAGGAATTGGGTTTGTTAGGCATAATTGCTTTTGACAATTTTTATGTTGGCTCTTACTTATTACTTGTTTATCTAAGTTCTGGCTTTCAGAGCAAATGTGTATATTGTCAATATATAAGGCAGCACCTCTCTTTCCCCTGCCTGTCCTTCCTAAACAGACTATAATATAACTAGTCATGTCTGTACTTCAGCCATGTGTTCCCTATACTTGTGGCATTAGTGTATCAGTATCCTAGATGAGTAACTCTTACCCTGATCATTTTTCTTGTTACAACCTTAAGATTATCTGTATCTCTTTTCTTTGTTTGGATTTTTTTCCATATTGCCTTGCTCTTTCCTTGTTGTGGGCCTTTGTCTCCACTCCTCACTGAATTTTGATTAAACCTCACTAGATCGTTACCTGAGTAAAGGTGCTCTTCTCCTGGCTTGGCTGGATTTTGTATCTATTCAGATGGGCCTTGTTACTTAGATCATAACTGTCTGGTAGGTTGGCTCCTGGTAAAAGAAGAAAGAGATGGGTCTAAAGCCTAACCATTTATTGTTTACACCCCGAAAACCAAGAATGAACCTTTACCCCAATCTCTGTCTGGCTACTTGTTGACAGTGCACCTATACTGACTTGGGGATACTTGGTGAGGGAAGACGGATGATGTGCAGACTGGCAGCAAGTCGACTTGGTTTTGCTATTTCTACAATTTTCCCTCCAGTCTGTACCCCATGTTCATGCATTGCTTACTCTGATGCATGTACTGTAGCTTATTTAAATTTCCTTGTTTCATCAAGACTAGGGGAAAATGGAGAGAATCAATTTTTAAATGGCCTTGGAAGGCACCAATCAGCTAGGATTTATGTCCTGAAAATTACAATTTTTGGTAGGAAAGATTTCTTATCTCCTTCCTTCTCAGTTTTGGAATGCAACCTGATACTGTCCTGCTTTCTTTTTCCATGTGTGATGGTTTTTACTGGCAATGCTGCTTTTGTTTTTACAGCTCATGTAAATTTGCTCCAATAGATTATTTTTGTTAAATTTCTTACATCTGATATTTGGTTACATTAATCACTAACATTCTTAAAACTTAAATTATAGTATTTGGCATATTTATTTTAGAAGGTTTTTTTGTTTAATATGCTGCATTAGGACTTACTCTGTTTTTAAATTGATATTTGTGCTAGGTTAGATGAGCATGTTAACTGCTTTGCTGATTGAACTTTTACATATATTACAACTAGTCTAATCTGCAGTCATTTAGAAATAAACTTTGAGGTCTCTGCTTTAGCCACACTTCTGTGGCTTGGCCTAGACTCTTTAATGTGGCCAAGGTTAGCATTAGTGTTCTTGCTGGAACATCATACCATGCTTGTCCCTGCAGATAACTGTGCCCCTGCATTTTTCAGTCTCTCGCACAGCCCCTAGTCACTTTTGATCTGCTCAGGATCATGCCTGGCAGCATTTTTAAAAACCATCTAAATATGCTATATGAGGCAGTGAGAGGATGGGATGAGTCTCAGCAACCTTTCTGCAATATTTCTGTAATATCTGACCAGATTCTGACAGGACCTAGACCTCCTGTGACGAAGAACCAGGGTGGCAGATGGATGCCCCTGTGCTCCACAGAAAAGCTGTTGATCACCATCTTTTGTTTCCTCTTAAACCTGGTGGACATAATCCTCCCAAGCTCCTAGGAGCTTGGCTGCTCCTCCTATGATGCCAGGGCTTGTACCTGTTGTTCACTTTGGTTGCAGAAAATTAGCCCTCCATGTGCTGAAGGGGCACCTGCAAGCTACACTGCTGCTGAGGGAGGAATTGTCCATAGCTCACAGAGAAAGCTTTAATGGAGTAGCCACAGATCATAGGTCCCTGCCCCCACTGGACCTACTGGTGTCTTCACTGATGTCAAGAAAAATCTTTTCTTCATTTTACCGTCTGAAAATAAGGTGCGTCTTGTCTTGGGTAGGTGGTATGTGAGTAAATACGCTAAGTGGGTTGCAAACCACCTGGAAATAATCTATCTGGATTCTGCTGTACTTTGCAGTCTGGCCAGCTGTTCCTTACCTACACATTTCCAGAGGGAATCCATCAATAACTACCTAATGCACAAGATGCAGTCCTTCACCTTGCTGTATTTGGCAGGGATGTGAAGGTTATATTCCCTGCAAAGCAAGACCAGAACATGAGTTGAGGAATCTGAAGTCAGAAGTCTCATTTAGGCAGAGACCGCACAAGAAGAACTACAGAGGCAGAAAAGGATCTTGGAGTCATCATTGATGCCAAGATGAACATGGGCCAGCAGTGTGGGGGTGCAGTCAGGAAGGCCAACCACACCTTGTCATGCATCCACAGATGCATCTCAAGCAGGTCCAAGGAGGTGATCCTCCCCCTCTGTGCGACACTGGTCAGGCCGCAGGTGGAGTACTGCGTCCAGTTCTGGGCGCCACACTTCAGGAGGGATGTGGACAACATGGAGAGGGTCCAGAGAAGGGCCACTTGCATGATCAGGGGGCAGCAGGGCAGGCCCTACGAGGAGAGGCTATGGGACCTGAACCTGTTCAGCCTCCACAAGAGAAGGCTGAGGGGGGATCTAGTGGCCTGTTACAAACTTGTCAGAGGGGACCAGCAGGCACTGGGGAGTCCCTGTTCCCCCAAGCACTACCAGGAGTGACTAGGAATAGTGGTCACAAGCTGGCAGAGGGTAGATTGAGGCTGGATATCAGGAGGTGCTACTTCACTGTGAGGGCGGCTAGGATCTGGAACCAACTTCCAAGAGAAGTGGTGCTGGCTCCTACCCTGGGGGTCTTTAAGAGGAGGCTAGATGACGACCTTTCTGGGGTCGTTTGACCCCAGTACTCTTTCCTGCCATGGCAGGGGGTTGGACTCCATGACCTGCTCAGGTCTCTTCTGACCCTACAAACTATGAAACTTGTAGCAGTGATGGCTTTGGCAGTAGAGCATCTTCCAGCCACGGCGGTATTGCTGCTCCTGGTTTGTAAGAACAACCGACCTCTAGAGGTGCACCAATACATTGGTATGATATTGGATCAGCACTGATATAAAATAATTAACTGTATCGGAAATTGGCCTGATGTGGCCAATAATTTGGCCGATAAATACTCGTGCACGCATGCGGCCACAGCACAGCACATAAGTGGTGAGGAGCACAGCCTGGCAGCTTGGAGAGCTGCATGCAGCTGGTAAGTTTGTTGTGGTGGAAGGGAAAGGGTGTGGGGGACAAATCGAGGCCCCTGCTGTAAGGGAGGGAGTGGGGCTTGGGCAGGCTCTGCCCAGCAGAGTGGGGCATGCATGAGACAGAGCCACGGTGTGGCGGGGGGTGGCTCCCGCTGCTGTGCACACCCCGGGGAGTGGTGGGGCATGCCCCCAGACCTGCATGGGGCAGGCTAGGCTGCCGCTGCGGGCTGGGGCCGGCTCTTCATGGTGCATAGAGAAGGGGGGTTGGGCTGGGCCTACGCTTGGGGTGAGCAGCAGTG
>NW_017729018.1:3557507-3564830 GCF_001723915.1 Gavialis gangeticus | reverse complement strand
CCCCCCCCCTCCCTGTGCCCTCCCAGGGTGTGTGCAGCAGCAGGAGCCACCCCCCTGGATGAGCCACTGCTCTGTCGCATGCCCCAGCCCTACTTCTCCCTCACTGCAGAGACCTTGATCTGCCCGTTCCTTCTCCCCTCCCCTCCCCTCCCCTTCCACCACAACAGACTTACCAGCCAGATACTGCTATTCAAGCTGCCAGGCTGCATATCAGAAATCAGATTGGCATTGGCCAATGTGCCGCCTTAAAAATTGGCTGTTGGTATTGGCCCCCAAAATCTCTATCTGTGCATCCCTACCAGCCACTCTTTTTCTTCTGTCCCTTGTCCCACTGATAACTTGGCTAAATTATTTTTAATAGGAAGAGCCACTGAAACATGGAGGAAACTTCCTTTTCCTGTCAGTTTCCTGATAGGTAGTCTGTTTGTGGATCGTGATGTCATTACCTCCTTAATTTGCCAGGGGCCTAGCTGGCCTAGTATTGTTTCCGACAAAAGTGTCCCTCTTTACCAGTTGTTGAGTCTTACCAGCTCTGTTCTCAAACCACATTGCAAGATGGTGACAAAACCCAGATCAGAAAATCCCATCCTAAGTTGACAAAAAAACACTCAGAAACTACCTGCCAAAGAAATCAAGATTTTTTTTTTTTCCCCACCTCCTAGCAAAAATTTTACTCAAGCTTTGATGTTAGCTGTGCTGGTTTATTTATTTTGTAAGACTCTTAAGGATTCATAATTAGCATTGCAAAATTAGTAAACATAGTTTTGTATGGTTACCCTCTATGCTTAATTGTCCCAATTTAAGCATATGTTCTGAAATAGTATTGAAGTACAAGATTACATTCTTTTCATAAGACCACTGCCTCATTTAAACTTGTTAGTTTGAAACCTGGGGTTTGCCTTCGGTCTTTTTCTTGTCATCTGTCAGCTGCCTCTGGTTGTGGACCTCTAATCTCCACAATGTGAGCCGTCTGTTCTTTTGCTATGTCTGATGCTGTTGTGGCATTGTTCTTAACAAAGATTGAAGCCTGGGGGCCTCAGTGGCTCTGCATCTATTTAATAGCTATGTATATGGGTTTTATTCAACATTCCTTGATGCAGTGGTATCCCTCTGTTGTTGTTTTTGTTTCACTTCCAAGAAAGAGCAGCACTTCCTTGGCAGCTTCAAAACTTGTGTGGTAGAACAGAGTCCAAGACTGAGCCAAATCTGTCTCTGATTTCAACCATGGATTGCAAGGGTAATGTTACGCACAAGCTGAAGAAACAAGAGGTCTTTTTTTTTTTCATACTGCTGAAGAAGTCTTCCTGAGGAAGATTCCTGAGGTTATCTGGTCCATAGATTAAGTCCCTTGGGCACTTGCTGAGTTGGTCAAGACCACTCATCAACAGAATTTGATGCCAGCACCATTTGTTCCAGTGCAGGAACTTTGAGCCGACCAGTATTTTTATGTCTAATGAAGTGACATTGTTGTTTAAAGGGCTTTGCCAACCATTGCTGCTTCAAGCACTTGTTGGTCTCTCTATATGTTGTAGCTGGTAATAAGCTGTGCTCTGACTGAATGAGAGAATCTCATAAGGGAGGTTGAGATGCAAAGAGTCAGTTGTTGTCAAAACTACAGGTTTTAGGTGGTTTCCAAGTTCTGGTTGTTGTCCTAAGTTTTGTGAATCCTGTTCTACTCATTCTAGCGTAATCACCTCTGATACATTTGGGGGGCTGCCATGCAAGCCATGGCATTTAACCTGCCCTCTGTTCATTGGTGAACCGTGGTGCAGATGGGTTCTTTTGATAGCAAGGCCAGGAATCAAGAGGAAGAAAATGTTGGCTTTGTTTATAGTGCTATTATGGTGAGGGCTCTAATATTGCTCAGCATAATATTTGCAATACTACAGGACTCTCCTCCACTCTCTAGGCATTTCCAGGTGCTTAAGTAAAGGTAGTTTGATAAAGTCACGAGGGTGATGCCTTGTGGATTTTGACTGGTTTAGAGAGTAGTGTCAGGACAAGGGACTCATTGGGGAAGAATCCTGTTTTGCAGTAACTCTTGAGAATCAAGTTTTGATTGTAGATGGCCTGAGATTATAAATCTATCAATATGACTGATGTACCTAAGCCATGAACCCTTTTTCAGTAGCACAGTGGTATCTTGGATGCTTAAGAAACGTTTGGATGCTTATCTTGTTGGGGTCCTTGGAGCCTAGCTGACTAACTAGTGATACCAGGTTTTGTTTGGAAGGATCTGGTTTCAGATGAACCTTAGTATCCCTGCACCAGGCACCCTGCCTCAGCAGTACCCAAATCTGTTGGAGCTAAATATGAATGGACTGTTACAAATATATTGTTACAAATAACTTCCAATAAATTGTTACAAACACCTGTCATCACTCGCTGGACTTCAGTTATCTATGTGGTGTTTGCATGAGGCTTCCAGGCTAAGTCTTCAAAGGAGCTTTTGGTCCCACTGTGGCATCTCACTCTTGAGTACTCTTGGCCTACTTGTTAGCAAGGGCTACTGGCAAATGAAACCATTGAGCCTATATTATGAGAAGAAAAAGAAGCTACAGGTCTGAAAGAAACAATACCTGTAAGACCTGGGATTTTTCTGCCTGCAGCCAAATGCAGTAGAAAGGAACTAGGAAGTTGTGGGTTTACACTTCACCAATGTGCTTATGCAGAGGTAGAACTCTAAAAGCATGTACTAATGGTCATAGTGCTAATGGTCATAATGCTAATAGTTTAGTTTTTCCAACTACTCAGCTGGTCTAATAAAAGATATCGCATCTACTCAAAGAACCTTGCCTGCTAATGGTCAATAACTCCTTTACAAGTCACTTGAGGAGAGTTAGCTTTTCTCAGGATGCCTGATTACAGAACTAGGATACCCCATTGATCTTGTTTTGGAAATCTTTCCTTTGCCAACTTGTCTGTTTACATGGTGGATATTTAGGATCAGTCAACTCATGCTTATTCTGTCACCTTGGAGAAAAATCTACTGGAAGAACCTACTTCTAGGTTGATGGGATTTAGTGTTTTAATTTAGCCTACAGAAAACTACTTAATTGCCATCTTTGTCTGAGTCTAAAGACTAACTGCATCTAGCTAACCTACCTTTTGCAGCTATTTTGGGTTGGTGTGAACTAGACAAAATAATATCAGTGTCTGACTCTTGGGACTCTTGGAGATACTGTTATGTTCATGGCAAAGCTAATAAAATGTTCTTTTGAATATCTCTGTTCTTGACTTTACATAGGTGTTTTTTGCTTGCTAGTAGTGTCTTCAGTTAGTAAGGACCGAATATGCTACTGACCAGATGTTTCAATGAAAAGGTAAATTTTGCACATTCATCTGAGACGCTTTCGTTGTCTTGGCCATTCTGAAATTAAAAGGTTATGCCAAGGCTTGTACTGTTGAAGACCAAGCTGCTTCCATAGTCTATTTCAGATGTTTTCATCGTAGGCATTTGCAAAACGGCTAAAAGATGCTCTCTTAAATATTATTTTTATTCGGCCTCCAAGAGGATTCTGCCGCCTCACTTTTGGTATTTTGAGACTTCAAGGCAGGACAGGCCATAATCTTCCCATCTTACAAGTTTTTGTAGCAGGAAGTTTTTTTTTTTTAATTCAGACATTTTGGGTTCTGTTTAGGGACCCTTTTACTGACTGTGCTGTGACTAATTGAGTTTTGGAGGGTAATCCTCTGTTTTTCCCAAACAGCTGTTTTGGGGGAGTTAAGTTGATGTTCAGTTGAGAATAATCTCAAGCAACCTATTAAAGTAGTGCCTCGTTAAGCCGGAATTCAGTTCAAGACCATTTTGCTTGGGTGCTGTCCTAAGGGTTATATAATTTAAGTTAAGATCATTGGTAACAAGTAGATTTAACACATTAACCACAGTGGAACATCACACTTGCATATAAACTTGCTTGTCCATATGGACTAATATATACAAACTGTGAAGCACTACAGACAACCCCTGCTTAATGCTGTTTTACTTAGCGCTATTTTGCTCTAATGCTTATTTTAAATTGATACCTGATTTCACTTGGTGCTCAGTGAGTTTCGTTATAATGCTCGCAGTCACCCTTTTGGGCCATTGAAAACTATTGTGGTCACCATCTTGGATCGTTGAATACTTTTTCACTTAATGCTAATTTTGCTTAATGCTCAGTTTTTCAGGAACTAATTAAGAGCGCTAAGTGGGGGTTGCCTGTACTTGTTTCTAGGTGCACACATTTTAATAATAGGATCCCTACCATGGCACCTTCTTGTCAAATTATTTTAAAACTTAAATTCTGCTGAGCAGACTTTTTTGCAAAACACTTTCTAAATTTCAAATTTAACAACATAAAATCTTCACCTTTCAGAAGGAATTGTGAGTTAAAATTTTCCGAAATGCGTGATCAGGGAGTTGAAACTGTTACAGAAAGAAGTTTGAGTTTCAAGGTTTGATTCTGATCTTACTGGGATAACGCTATCTGAGTCATTTCTAGAGGTGCACCGATACCTGGGTCCCATATTGAATCAGCACTGATGTAAGGAAAATTGACTGTATTGGCAATTCACATTTTTTTTTGGCTGATGTGGCTGATAATGCCACCTATTAAATGTCCCGTGCATGTGTGGAGAGCAGTGGGGCCAGCTGGTAAGTCTGTTGTGGGGGAAGGGGTGGGGGAGGGCAGATCGAGGCTCCAGCAATGAGGGAACGAGTAGGGCAGGGGCAGCACAGCCAGGGTGGAGCGGGGAATGAAGCCAAGAGTGGCTTGTTGTGGGAGGAGGGGCAGCCCCTGCCCCACTCCCTCCCTCCCTCCCTGCAGGGGCCTTTATCTGCCCCTCCCACACCCCTTCCCTTCCCCTTCCACCAGAACAGACTTGCCAGCTGGACACTGCTCTTCAAACTACTGGGCTGCATATCAGAAATTGGATCAGTATTGGCTGATATGCCTCCTTAAAAATTGGCAATCGGCTATTGGCATCAGCCCAAAAAATTTCTTGGTGCACCCCTAGGTTTTTTATTCTTCTTCTTTAAAGCATCTTAACAAAAAAAATCTAATTTAAATTAAAAAGAAAACAAACATTTTTTTAAAAATCCTTGACTTTTATCCACCCTGGTATGTGTACAAGCTCTTTGAGGCAGGCTTAATGCTAAAAGGTTTGTAATTATTGTAATTAAACACAACCGTCTTTTTTGCATTTGATGGGTCCTACCTGGCACCATGTCTATACTAGGAAACTTGATCCATTAGGATAATACTAACACTGGGTACTGACAGATGTGGGAAAAAAGGCCATAAAACAAAACAGCACTTTTGCGGAAGAGGAAGCATGGTAGCTTGCATAGATCAAGCACTTCAGCAGGGCTTTTTGGCACTTCTGTCTAAAGATGATTCAATCAGTTGTTAAATAAAAGCTCCAGAAAGCCCTGCTAAAGCACTCTATGTATACAGACGTTGGGTGAGTCAGGTCAGATCAACATGATGCCTCTTCTGGGTGTGCACTACACTTGGTGCAGGGGTGCACCAAGCTAAAACTAAAGCGCTGTTTTGTTTTGGGTTTTTTGTGTTGTTTTTTCACGTCTGTAAACAACCATTGATGGATTTTTAATATATTGCTATATGTCTTTTTAGACACAGTTATACTGGCAAAGAAGGTCTATTATATTCATGTAAATATGGTACCAATAAGATGAGGCCCCCAATCAATATGAGGGGAAAAAATCCCTTGTCATGCATTCACATACAAGGAAATTTCACTAAATACATTGTTTGTCATTAAAGTGGTACGAAAAGCAGTAGGTGCTCAGTAGTGGAAACCAACTATGAAGTTGATTTAAATGTAGCCAGCACTGAGCATGACTATAAAACACATGGCCCATATGGAACAAGCATACTGATGGGAACCTGCCACAAGAATACACTACTGTAATCCATCTGAATAAGGTATATGGTAGTACCCATTGCACTCAGTCCCCCTCGGCACTAGTCGTCTTCCTCCCCCCCCCCTCAAGTTGTGGTGAGCCACTACACCAGGGGCAGGCAATTATTTCAGGCAGAGAGCCACTTACTGAGTTTTGGCAACCTATTGAGGGCCACATGACAGGTAGCCAGGGGCAGGTAAATACTAATTCTAAATTTTTTAGAGGCCCCACAGCCAGATAGAATGGCCTGGCAGGCCACTTATGGCTCGCAAACCGCATTTTGCCCACCCCTGCACTACACTGAACTCACTCACGACTCCTGTAGCTGAGCAGCGACTTTCTTTTCCATTTCCAATCAGTCCTGTTTTTAAACTTGCCTTAAATGCCTGGCAAACATTACCAAACAGGGCCCCAAACAGTTCACCTGATATTTTGGTCAGCCTGAAACAGCTTGAGCAGCTTTCTACTTCTGAACCATAAACTTGGCAAGAGCAGAGCCCTCCCATCAACAGCATTTTCCAATGTGGGGCCGAATCAACCAGATCTCTCTGAGTTAAAAGAAATTGAACAGTTTGGCTATGCAGAGTTGAACTTGGTTGACACTTTCTCAGGGTGCAGATTTTTAATTTAAATCATATTTTTTGATTTAATCACAAAATCTTAAAAATAAAAACTTTTTTTAAAAATAACCCTATACAAAGATGGTTTTAATTTAAGATGTGTTAAAGCTCAAGGATATTGTCCTGGAACAGGGATTATAACTTCTAATTGTATACTGTTTGTGACAAAATTCCTGGATAAAGTGTATGAGAGAGAAATTGAACAGTGTGCAAAAAGTCTAGAGGGAAAAATTGTTAACCTGAGTCTTGGTGGGCAGAGCAATGTCCACAATGATCCAGTAATATATGCCTGTGTGACAACAGAAGGGACTGTCTACCTTGCAGAAAGAATTGATACGTCAGGATATGTACACACAGCAGAATACTTACAAGAAGGAGCAGTAAACGCTATAACAAACTGAAAAAAAATCAAATGTCTAGTACACAGCTTTGTCATAGACAATGATGCAAATGTATCAAAGAAGAGAAGAAATATAGAAGAAAGTAAAGAAAGCCCCAAGCTAATAACTAGAGGTGCGCCAATACATCGGTCCATATTATATCAGTGCCTATAAAAGGAAAATTGATGTTATTGGCAATTAGCTTTTTTGGCCGATGTGGCTGATACTATCACCGATATATGCTGCATGTATGTGTGCAGCCGCAGCATGCACAGGGCCAGGAATGCAGCCTGGCAGCTTGGAGAGCAGCGTCCAGCTGGTAAGTCTTTGAGGAGGGAGGGGTAGAAGTATAGGAGGGGCAGATCAAGGCCCCCATGGTGAGGGAGGGAGTGGGGCTAGGGCTGGGGCAGGCGTT
>NW_017729018.1:3552197-3556725 GCF_001723915.1 Gavialis gangeticus | reverse complement strand
CTGCCCCCCCTCCCCAGACAAGCCATCCACACCTCCCATCCTGCATCCCATGCCACCCCTGCTGGGCAGCCCCTGCCCCACTCTCTCCCTCACTGGAGTCTTTGACTGGTGTCCCCCTCCACCGCTCCCCTCCAGATTTACTGGCCAAACGCTGCTTTCCAAGCTGCTAGGCTGCATATCAGCAGTCGGATCTTTATTAACTGATATGGCTGATTAATGATCGGCCATTAATATTGCCCAAAAAAGTCTTTCAGTGCACCCCTACTGATAATATATGTCTGCAGTGCTCACTTGATGCACTTCTTAACCAAAGACTTCAGTGCCCCAGAAATAAAGGCTAATGTTGAAATTGCAGAATACTTCCATAACAACCACTTTGCAGCAGCTGCTCTGAAGAAAGCAGGAGGAACCAAACTAACTCACTTACAAGATGGGTAACGAAACTCAGTAGTGGACTGTTTTGAGCAATATTTTGCAAACTCGCCTATTCTAATGACAATTCGTGAGCAACGTATGCTGATTATCTTGAAGCCTATTTCCATAGCCTTGAATGAAGTGCAGGCTGTTTTATTGTTGATGCTGTTGAAATTTAGAAGGAACTGAGACAGACCTTGACAAGAGAAATGCCCAATGACAGAGTTAAATTACATGCATTAAAAAGCAGAATGGATCAAGCACTATCTCCAGCTCATTTTCTTGCTGATACTCTCAGTACCAGGGTCAATCCTTAACTGCTGAAGAAGAGGAGTTGGCTATGACATAAGCATCCAGCAGTCATCCCTCCATAATACCAAATATAATACATTTCAGGGCCAAGGGTGAACCATTCAAGAAATATATGTTTGCTGATGAGGTTTTAAAGAAAGTCACACCAGTGAACTGGTGGAAGTCGCTTAAGCACCTGGATCTGTCAGAGACTATTGAAGTGATAATCCAGTTTTTAACAGCTGTAGCTTCTGGTATAGGAAGAATATTTTGTTCCTTTGGACTAACTCATTCTAAATTGAGAAATCGCTTGGGAACCAAAAAAACAGGAAAGCTTGTCTTTTCCAGTCTATGAATAAATAGGAGAGGAAGGTGAAGACTGAGTTTGCTGCATAACCCAGTATTTTCAGTTTCTCATGTTGACCTGGCTTAAATAATCTATTTCATTGTTGTTAAAAACACATATCACATTTTTAACTAAAATAGTTAAACATTCAAAAAGACATATGCTTGCTTTGTTAAAATAATGATACGTTTGTTGTTGAAAAATATCCAGAATACATAAATTGTTTTATTTAACTAAAACAACACTCTTAGATATCATAATTCAGGTTTCTGATATAGCTGCAAAATGTATCTGAAAAATATCAAAATAAATCACTGCTTTAAAACGTGTACCTTCTGAAAATGAAACCTATATCTATCTCTGAGTTGTGAATAATATGCATTAAGGTTATATCAACTCCCTATGCCTGAAGAAGGGTGCTTGTGCCCGAAAGCTTGCAAAGAACTTTTTTCTTACTACTCAGTTGGTCTCATAAAAGATATCAAATCTACCCAAAGAAGCCTGCCTACCTGTTGAACAAGAATGTACTTCTTTGTAGAAAACAATGATTAAATCAAGGTTTCCTGCCCAGTAATTTAAATTGTGATTTAAATCAACTTAATTTAAATCAAAGCCACCCTGCACTTTGTCTTAATTTACTCAACATTCCAACTTCTCTGTGTGCAAAAATTGGTTGTTTTTCATCAAAATATGAATAAAGAACCCAAAAATGGTAGCTTCTTTTCCAATGGTGGGTCTTATGTCATAAACTTTTTCACAGTCTGAATTACTGGGCAAGGTAAGGGTGGGTCTAGAGCATTTCTTAGGTAACTGAGATTCATAGATTCATAGAAAATTAGGGTTGGAAAGGTCTTCAGGAGGTCATCTAGTTCAACCCCTTGCTCAAACCAGGACCATCCTCAACTACATCATCCCTGCCAAGGCTTTGTCTAGCTGATCTTCCAAAACCTCGAAGGATGAAGATTTCATAGTCTCTCTGGGTAGCCTGTTTCAGTGCTTCACTACCTTCCTAGTGAAACAGTCTTCCTTAACGTCTAACCTCACCTCCCCTTTCTGCAGCTTGAGCCCATTGCTCCTTGTTTTGTCATCTGCAACCATTGAGAACAGTCCAGCTCCATCCTCTTTGGAACCCCTCTTCAGGTAGTTGAAGATTGCTATTCAGCCCCTCCTCAGTCTTCTCTTCTTCAGACTAAATAAGCCCAGTTCCCTCAGTCTTTCCTCATAAGTCATGTGCCCCAGCATTTTTATTACCTTCTGCTGGACCCTCTCCAATTTGTCCACATCCTTTCTGTAGTGGAGGCCCCAAAACTGGACCCAGTACTCCAGATGTGGCCTCACCAGTGCTGAATAGAGGGGAAGAATCACTTTCCTCGATCTGCTGGCAAGACTCCCAGTATGCTGTTAGCCTTTTTGGCACACTGGTGGCTCAGGGTCAGCTTTTGCCCACTGTAACTCCCACGTCCTTTTCTGCAGAGCTGCTGCTTAGCCAGTCAGTCCGCAGCCTGTACTGGTGCAGTTTAAGCTCTGCTGGACTAGGGTCCATACTTCTGATCTGGTAGAATTAAGTGTAGCATACTTAGCACCACAGACTGAAATGAACATGTCAAATCTGTATGCTTTTTCTAAGATGGGGCTACCTTAGCATATCCATTTCCACAAAATGCTTTGACATCTGTAAAGGACTGAATACTTAACAAATGCAAAGCATCTCTGAAAGAAACAGCAGTTAGTTAAGTTACTGAAAGTTAGGAAACCTAACTAATAAATCCATGTTCCTATGCCAGAGTTAAGGTTAGAACCTAGAAATCCTGATTTCCAGCATTCTGCTTCTGTTTGCTAAATAGCTAAGTAGTTTTATGGCAAAAGGCTCATCCTCTTTATTTGGCACACAAAAGATAATAATCTACTACAAGGGTGATCAACATCCAGCCTGTGGGCCAGATCCAGTCCATAGCATCATGTCATCTGGCCCACAGGGCTCTCCATGGGTCTGGAAGTTTGAGGGTCAGGAAGTGGTGGCACTGCTTGCCTACTGCCAAATCCACAGACCCACGGGGAGTCCTGGGGCCTGTGTGCTGGATCTGGTACCTGACTCCAGCACACAGGGCTGGCCAAGTGCAGTGCTGGGCCCACAGGGCTTAATCCCAGGGAGGGGCTGGGAGGGGGCAGTGCTGGGTCCCTAGACCCCAATTATGGGGTAGAAGGGAGCAGAACCAGGGCCAGATCTCTCCCACAATTGGGCCTCGCATCACTCATTTGGTCTGTGGGGCCAAAAAGTTGAGCACCACTGGTTGTCTACTGTTCTCTAGTACAGGTGGTAACAGTTTGTAGAATGGATCTGACAGTCCCAGGCACCTGCCCATGCAGAGGATTTAAAATGGCATGTAATTTCTTTTATGTTGCACAAAATTGTTCTGTACAAACCTCCTAGTTCATGGGTGTCAAAGTCATGAGACCAAACAGGCTGAATGGTGTGGGACTGATGCGTGGGCTCTAGGGCAGCAGACTAGCCATGTATGTTAGATCTGGTGTGTGCGCTGCATGTAGCATGCACTTGCTTTAGCCCCATGTGCAATGCACAGGGACAGTTCAGCATGTACCACATGCAATACATAGGTCCATTTGGAGAACCAAGAGCGAGCACCATGGACTGAATCTTTGAAACTCCTGCCCTAGTTAAGAATGAATGTGGTAAAATTGAGCGCTCAAAACTTAAAATAACAAAATAAGGCTTGCCTATTTTAACCATAAGTGAGTTCTTTGGGTGTGTTCATAAGTCTTTAATTGCATGCGTGCTTAATATTTTCCTCTCAGAAGAACATAGGTGTGTAGAAGATGAGGAAGGATGATTTTATCTGAGTTGAATGCTTTTACCCAGTAGTAACTAAGTTCTAGCCACACACTTAATTATGGGCATCCAATCAGAATGTTTAAAGTTGGCCAGTAATAACAGTTTTCATGGTTTGAGTTCCTAAGTTTAAAATACTTTCATTATTTGTGTCCTTTTTTGTCAAAGCTAAGTACTCTTAGTAAAAGGCTTATAGAATCAAGTTATGCACACAGTTGATCTTTTTAATGGTACATTGTTACTGTTCCTGTTGTCCTCTGGCTTTCCCTCCAATTTTGTTACTTTTGCTTGTGGTAACCTGGATGTTAGCTCCTAAAGGCAGGGAGTCTGTTTTTCTATTCTTAATAAGAGATGTATATTGCACAGCAGCCATAGTTTGATGTCTCATACTGTATAATAACTTCAGCATAAAAATAGATGTGTGTAATAGGCCTGTTCGAAGCGGCTAGCATTTGCTTTGGATTCGGCTGATGGTGATTCAGTTCAGTGATTCCAATCACTGTCCCAAATAGATTTAGCCCAATCTGATTTGGAGATGCAGCCGCTGTTGAATCGGCTGAATCTCCGAATCTGACAGGCCCCATCCCCTGCCCCACCCACCCCAGCTACCTGCTCTTTTATTGTGGGGG
>NW_017729018.1:3550734-3552129 GCF_001723915.1 Gavialis gangeticus | reverse complement strand
GGGGGGGGGGGAAGCTCCAGACTCACCAACTGCCGCCAGGTGAGGGGGCGATCCCTGCACTACGTGGGGGGCTCTGCCATGAGACCTCAGAAGCCCCAGCGACCATTGCAGCAGCTGGTGAGTGGGGGCTTTTTTTTAAGAGCCAGGAGCTGCAGCTGGGTGGGGCAGCCATGGGGGGGCTGGGAGAGCAGGCAGGGTCAGGAGGTGCTTAGAGGGGCTGGGGGAGCAGGCAAGGGCTGGGGCCTGGTGGGGGTCCCCCCATGGTCCCCTTCCCCCTCCTCCAGCTTCACCCCCTGCCCCCTACTTACCGTCATGGAGTCCAGGTCCAGCTCCCTGCAGCAGTGAGCAGGGACTGCCTGAATTTCCAAAGCTCTCCAAATCTTTTCCAAATCGATTCGGGCATTTTATTGGTCTTCTTATTCAGAGATTTGGCCACCGAATCTCCTCCAAATTGAAGTAACACCTGAAGCTTCACACAGCCCTAGTGTGTAACAATACTTGTGTTGTAGAATTCAGTATGCAATAAACTTTTATGCTCCTGATACTCCACTTTTTTAATTTCTTGCATGTAGCATTCTTTCTTTGGTCCAAACTGTCAGGTTGTATACAGCCTCTCCCATCACGCCTGGCAGTTTTGTTTGCATTTGTTTGCTTGGTTATTTCTTTTCCCATTTGTTTGTTTTTTCTGCTTTCTAGCTTTTCCTGATGAAAAGCTATGGACACTGGGATACAGATATCAATAATGTAAGCTGAATTTTCCAACAGACTGAAATTTGTTTGTGTCCTTGCAACTCCCTAAATCAATCTAGATAGAGGCGCACTGATTATATATCGGTCACGTATCAGATCGGCACTGATAACAGGAAAATTAACATTATCAGCAATCTGCTTTTTTGGCTGATGCTGTCACTGATAAATGCAGCATGCATGCAGCCAGGAATGCAGCCTGGCAGCTTGGAGAGCAGCGTCCAGCTGGTGTGGGGGGAAGGGACAGATGGAGGCTCCCCACAGTGAGGGAGGGAGTGGGTCGGGGCAGTCGCTGCCCAGGTAGGGCGGTGAATGTGACCCTGGGGCCGGGAGTGGGATGGAGCTGGAAGTGGCTTGTCCAGGGCACGGGGTAGGGGGTGGGGCAGTGAAGGAAGTGGTGGCTCTTTGCCACTGTACGCCCCCCAGAAGAAGGCATGGGGGGCATGTGCCCCTCTGTATTTGTGTGTGGGCTGAGGGTGGGCTTCCTGCTGTGGGCTTGGGGCTAGGGGCTGCATCAGCCTATTCCCGGTGTGGGGGGGAGGGAGGGGATCTGGGCTGGGGCTGCAGTTGGGACAGAGCAGGCTCAGCTGCATAGGGTGGGTGGTGGCAGTACTGCGAGGGGTGGCTCTGGGGAATTTTGGGGTGGCT
>NW_017729018.1:3541231-3550662 GCF_001723915.1 Gavialis gangeticus | reverse complement strand
CCCCCCAAACACCACCCTTGCTCAGGGCACTCCACTCTGCTATCTTTCCCTTGGGAGCCCTGAGCAGGGAACTCAGGGGGAGTGCCGTGAGCAGGAACGAGATTTGTGGGGAGGGCTATGCCCACCCCGCTCAGTGCTGCTGCCACCCAGCCAAGCCCCCACAACCAGAAGAACCTGGTGCAGCTCTGGCCCTGAGCCCACAGTGGGCAGCCCACCCTTGCCCTGCGCCCAAATCCAGGGGGCACATACCCCCCACATACCTTCCCTGGGGGTGTGCACAGCAGTGGGGAGCTGCCCATGACTCCATCCTGCTACCGGGGTTGTATCGACTGCCCCTGTTGCGGTCCCTCTCTCACCGTAGTGGGCCTTCATCTCCCCCCCATGCTCCTTTCCCAACCACAGACTTGCCACTAAGACACTGCTCTCCAAGCTGCCTGGCTGCATTCCGGTAAATCTGCTCTTGAATCGGTATTGGCTGGTATGGTTGGTTAATAAATTGGCTATCAGTATCGACCAAGAAAATCTTTATCAGTGCACCCCTACAGATATTGTTACTGGGTCCAGGACCGTCCCTAGGGGGCAGAGTCGGGGCAACTGCCTTGGGCCCTGCACTTTGGGGGGGCCCCGTGGTGCCAGGTGGAGCGGCTGTGACGATTCCGTGCTGCTGCTGGCTTCACGTCTCACCGGTCACCCCTCCCTCCTCTGCTGAATCTGCCAGTGGCTTCCTTGCGTCTGGGGGCAGGGTTGACTTGCCCTGGGCTCTGCATTTTGCTCGGGTCATCTCTGACTGGGTCTGTTACTATCATTTCTGAATTTTTTTTGCAGATTCAGTAAAGTGAACGTAACACGTTGTCCTAATGTCAGTAGTGATCTCCATATTTTTGTGGGTGTATGGCTGGAAAGCTAGGTCAGAGTAGATTTTATATTTAGCTTGATATTTATATTAGTACTAATCTCTTTCAGAAGTGAGTTCTGTGGTTTGACACATTAAAGCATTAACCTTAAAACATTTTGGAGCAGCAGAGACTTGAATCTGGATTAAGGTTAGTGAAAAGTGGGCTTGTCTAATAGAGATGCACTGATACATTGGTGCTATGTCAGATCAGCACCGATATAAAGCAAGTTGACCATCGGAAACTGGCCTGATGTGGCCGATAAATGGCCCATGCATGCGTACAGCCACAGCGCGGCACATAGATGGCAAGGAGCGCAGCCTGGCAGCATGGGGAGCTGCATCCAGCTGGTAAGTCTGTTGTGGTGGAAGGGGAGAAGGGAGGAAAGGGGCGTGGGGTGAGGGAGGGAGTGAGGCTGGGGCAGGTGCTGCCCTGCTGAGGCAGGATGTGGGATAGCCGCAGCTTGTCTGGGGGGGCTTGGGGTGATGGGGATGGCTCCCGCTGCTGCGCATGGTCCGGGAGTACATAGAGGTGTGTGCCCTTTGGATCTGCACAGTGCAGGCTGGGGCCAGGACTGTGCCAGGCTGTTCCTGGCAGGGGGGTGGGCCAGGCTGAGCTCACGGTGGGGCGGGTGGTGGCACTGCCAGGGGCGGGGGAGCTACGGCCCGTACCCTCCTTCCCAGTGCTGCTGCCGCCCACCCTGAGCACAGCCCAGCCTAGCGCCTGCTAGGAAGAGCACGGCACTGCCCCAGCCCCAGCCCAGCCTGCCCCACGCAGATCTGGTGTCACACGCACCCCCCCCATGCTCTCCTAGGGTGCATGCAGCAGCAGGAGCTGCCCCCATTGCCCTGCGGCCCCTGGACAAGGCACAGCTCCAGCCCCACTCCCTCCTTCACCTCAAGGGCGTCGATCTACCCCCACACGCCTTCCCTTCCTCCTCCCCTTCCACCCCAACAGACTTACCAGCCAGACACTGCTCTTCAAGCAGCCAGGCTGCATATAAGAAATCAGATCAGTATCAGTCAATATTCCTCCTTAAAAATTGGCAGGTGGCATCAGCCCCAAAAATCTCTCTTAGTGCACCCCTATTGTCTAACTCTGTTATTAATGACTCGGAGACTATTGCTGTGGCTATAGACACCCAAATGCGTAGTGTCCATAGAAGTGGGCATGCTGATAAATTACAGGGGAAAATCTTACTGGATAAAATAATTTAATACTTCTAGTACTAGTCTTGGGGGTGTTCATTTCTTAAGGAATTAAGGCATTGGAGTTAATGTGAAGTTTTAGGTGTAGGGTTGATTTTGCTGTTCTTCTCAGTGGAGAATGAGTTGAAAAACTAGTTTGCTAGTATGAGTGGTGCTATAAGAGAATGAATGGGGACTAAAACACGACTAAAAGTTTCTCTGAAGGTAATAGATTTTATTTCATTACTGAAGGTAGGAATGACTTAGTAAATTGAGAGTGGGAATTAACTTTAATTCATTTAATTTATTTATTTCTTTAACTTCATTTAATACTAAATATGGTAATACACGTACACCTTAAAAAAACTGTGTGGCCAAATATGGTAGATTTCTGGTAGTGCAACAGTTTTCAGTGGTATCGACTTAATTCACGCGTCATTCCCACTTGCATTGTTTTTAAAAGTCCTTATGACCAGTCCTTATGTGTGCATCTTGGGTTCAAGTAAGTGGTACAGCAGGAGCTGTTGCAGCTGTTGGCATGGGGAAGTAGTACTGGGCAGAGAATCAAGAAGACAGAAGTTCAGTTCCAGTTCTTCCTTTGGCTTGTGGTGTTCCTGTGCATTTCACAGGGTTGTTGGAAATTATTAAAGTATTATAGCCTTCAAATAAAGCATTGAACAAGGCCACTTCTAGCTAATACAGTGATTCTTACCCTGAGAATGCTCTGTGTCCAAAGCACTGCTCTAATAGGAGATCAAGCCTTGACCATCTAGTTGCACTGCCTTTACAAACGAATGTGGCATATGTCTGTGCTTGGCTTGACCCTTTAACCATACACAAGTTTTCCTCTTGACTAGAAATAGAAACCTTGGAATGCTGGGAAGCCAAATTCCTAATTGTTGTGTAGGAGGGCTGGCAAAGTTTGGAATATAAGCCATAAAATCCATATATAATCTGGCTGTCATAGGCCCATGGTTATGTGCATTGAATTGCAATTGCAGGAGCAGCTACACTTCTGGCATTTTCTAAATCCAAGTGCTTAACTTTGCATCTTAATTCTCTTTTATCTGCTGTGTATGTAATTTTAAATATACTTTAAATCTATCTTAGCTCTTTCCATTTAAATGCACGGTCCTTTAATTGTTCAGGGTTTGTTTGTTTTTAAATGGCAAATTTATCTGCTTGAGAGAATTAAATGTCATGGAATTTTTAAACACTGGTGTTTTGTTCCTTAAAGAAGAAAGGGAATGCATAGATACAAACTGAATTGTTTCATAAAAATAAAACTTATCAACATTGTGGGTAGATAAAGTTCATTTGATTACAAAACAACAATGTAGAACTTACTTGAGATTTTTTCTTTTTCAGATATTTCATAAAATGTCTAATGGTTATGAAGATCACATGGCTGAAGATTGCAGGGATGATATTGGTAGAACAAACTTAATTGTGAACTACCTCCCTCAGAACATGACGCAGGATGAGTTACGGAGTCTATTTAGCAGTATTGGCGAAGTTGAATCTGCAAAACTTATTCGGGACAAAGTTGCAGGTATAATCCAGTTTATAAGAATTTCTTGCTTTTTTTTGGTAGGCACTTAACTAAATGCAATATTTGAGTACAATTTGCGCTGGGGCGGGGGAATGTCTGCAAGTGTCAGGGATGTACCCTAGATTTAATGTACAAGAATAAGAAAGAAAATGATAGAAAGTCAGTACCTCCCAAAAGGTAAGTGAAGCTCGTTTTGGGGGGTTAGGTGCTTCTACTTGTTAACTTAAACATGTTTACTTTGAATTCAGTCTATAGATTCTTCTGTACCAATAACTTGTCTGTATTGTACATAGTGGATACAGGGATCCTGGTTTTCTCTTTCTAAAAATCCCAAATTCTCTGCTTTTAAACCCCCCCCCCCCAAATTCTCCAATTAAAATGCCCAAAATCTATGGGGGGTTTTCTGCAATTTAAAATGAAACGCCAATATACGTACGCATGTACATGTGTATTAGTTGAACACAATGTTTTATTGATATATTTAAAAAATGTAAAATCAATTTTGGAAGCCTACCAGCACCTCAGTCCATTATAATAATTATAAATTCTAAACACCTACCTGTTTTGGTATTTGATTTTTTGTTTTTTTTAATTTAATCAGAGCTCCCCCTGCCCCTTTCACTCACCAGGATGTGGGTCCAGGTGCAGCTGTTCTTCCTCTCCCTTGCTGCTTTGTGGTGCTGAACAGCCCTGTTAGGCTGGTGCCCTGCCCATGCTGTTACTCCTCACTCCCACAGCCCCCCAGCCCTGCCGGTGTCTCTCACTCCCAACCTGTGGCTCCCCATTCTCCCCAGCCTTGCTGAAGGGGACCCCCAGCTGCCAGGGCTACAGGACCTGGTGGCTGCATCCTGCCCACTCCCTGCTCCACGGTTGCCAGTTACAACTGGCAGTGGCTTCTGAGACCCTGCTGCTGTGCATGGGAGGTGGTGGCTGCTGCAGCCAGAGTGGGGACAGAGCCTAGGCTTGCCCCTACAGGCAGCATGGCCAGTGTGGAGCCCAGCAGAGCCCATGAGGGGTTGGGGTAGATGCAGGCTCTGTGCGCTGCCACCCTCACCCCGGGGGCCTCTATGCCCCAATGAGCAAGACCTGCTGTGGGAGGGCAAAGCGAAGGTGGGGTGGGGAGACTCAGTGACGCTGCTGCTGGGAGCCCTGTGCCAGATGTGCTGTCATGGCAGAGGCACAGCCCCATGCCCCACGGTGGATGAACAAATCTGGAGGGGTACATGTCTCCCTGACACCAGCCTTACCCCACTCCCTCCCTGACCAAGGCTGCTGCCACTACCTCGGTCTGCCCCCCCCCCACTTCCCAACAGGCAGCTGAGGGAGCTGTGGTAGCCTGCAAGGGGATACCCGTGGTTTCCCACGTTTTTCTCCTTTCAAGCAGAAAATCCATGCATTTCCACAGCAATCGGAAAACCCAAATCTCTGATAATGAGACTTGGCTTTGCAAAGAATCTGAGGAGTTTTATTTCTCAATGGGAAAATACATGTGCGCTGTACCTGTGGTTTGGTTCTGGGAAAAAATACATTCCTAAAGGAATGTACATACTTTAACTGCTTTATTTTACAAGATACTCAGGGCACTAATGCTAGTTCCATTTATTTTAAGGATGTAGGTTCAGGGCAGATAGTTAAATCGGAGGATATCTGACTTATGCAACTTCATATGAAGCTTGTGGCTCTAATAACCTTTTATGATGACTGTTAATCTATGGCAGCTGATAAGGTTTGGTAGACGTGTTTTCAGCTTCTTAGTGTAGGGATGATGGGATTGTGGATCTTAAATCTTTGACATGCTAATCACCTTCCTGCACTTTAGCAATTCTGCTAATCCTCTTTAAGTATACCATCCATTTTCTGTTTAATAGAGGACTCTGCCCTCTGTAGTGTACTGCAGCATTTTCTTAGGTCTTTCTCTTGCCCCAAGGTTAGGAATAGGGATGGTCCTCAACTTTCCTTCAAGAGGTGACTTTACTATCTTTATAGAGCTGACAGATTTATATATTTATATAGATGTGTATTATACTGAGGTATAATTTTGTATATCTAATTTTGTACATCTGCCTTTCAGTCAGATATACAAAGATACAGTGTGTGTATGAGGATGCACACGCTTTTCCTGTTCTTCTTTTTCTCAGAGTGAAACACAAAAATTATCTAAGACCAAAGTCTCATGTGAAAGATGTAGGTTAAATAGCCCACAGGAGTAGCAGTGTCTAGAATATGTTACGAAGAGCAACAGTTGGAGGGAGCTTTGGGAGTTTTTTTGGTGGACTGACTTTGGGAGTTTTGGTGAGTTGTCGCAGGCTGGGTTGGCACCCTTTCCTCCTTGGCCCCTGCAACAGCTCACCAGAATTCCCAAAGTAGTCCTCTGGCCCAAATAATTGCCCACCCCTGGGTTTTTGGAAAACCTAACCTATGTTTTTCCCCTTTCTCCCTGCATCCCCAAGTCTCTGGCACGTGGCCAGGCCAGGCCAGGCCGGTGCTGTGCCGTGTGCGCTGCCTCAGGCCACATGGGTGCAGATGGGGAGTGGTTCCTCTGACCAGGCCATGTGCTGGGGACTTGGGGGAGGGGAGGGGATTCAGGGAAAAGAGGGGAACACAGCATGGTACCAGTCTGGTCAGGCCTGGATAACTTGCAGCTCCCAGCCCTCTGTACCCCCTCCCTTGCACCATACCCATTGCCCTGAGTCCATGGCATGCAGCTGGACCAGGCAGAAACCATGCCACCTTTTGCCCACATGGCCTGCAGTGGCATGCAGGGAACATAGTATGGCATTGGCCTGGCCTGGCCTGGCATGTGATAAGTACCTGGGAAGAGAATGGGGTGCAGTGAGAAAGGTGGCCAGTCCTGTGCTGTGGCTCCCCTCCCACCCCCAACACCTCCTCCTAGAGTCCCTGGCACATGGGCAGGCCAGTACTGTGCTGTGTTCCCGTGCACCACTTCAGGTCGTGGTTGCAGGTGGTGCAGTTTCTGCCTGACCCAGCTATGTCCTGGAGACTCGGGGTTGGGCAGAAGTTGTGCCAGCTGCTCCAGTTGTGCCCACGTGGCTCAGCCCAAAGTGGTGTGCGGGAACACAGTGTGGCATCTCATTAGCAATCCCTGCACTCCTACCAGGCCTTGGCCTGGCAGAGCACAGAACATGTGGCTCCTAGCCCTCTTCCCCCTGCCCCCCCCCCCCCAAGCTAGCAGGGAGAACCTTACCTGAGCTCCAGCTCACCACGGGATGGGCTGTCATCTGTGAATGGCTGCAGGGTCGGAGCAGCACACAGACAGCCTCACTGGGCAGAAGCCTGGCCAGGACCTCGGCACCCCCTGCCTTGGAGCGTACACTTAAAGTCAGGTTGGGGAGGGCAGGGTCTGCTGGCTACAGCACAGGGGTAAGGGAGAAGAGCAAGAGGCACTGAAAGCCAGGGCAGTCACAGGCCAGATATAATTCTCCTTCAGAGGAGCAGCTGTGGGCTGGGTAGAATCAGTTGGTGAGCTGGATCTTGCCCATCCCTGTTTCAGAGCATCACTTGGGAACCACAGGAAGAACTCCTCAGCTGAGAGCAGATGCAAATTGGAGAGGACCATCCTCACCAGCAGGAAAATGAATAACTCCAGTACCAGCCTCTTTCATAAGAATCTGAGTAGCAGTACAGATTTTGGAGCTATCCATCATGTTTTTTTTGTTTTGTTTTGTTTTGAAAGACAGAACTGTATTTGTTCTGAAAGGCTCTCTTTCAATCCTTTTAGTTCAGAAAAGTCAGGTTTTGAAAAACTGGTGACACAAACTTGGGAAAAATGACTACTTGCTGCTAATAAGAATGGGTGTTTATAGACGTGCTCTGAGAGGTGGGGCGCTTTAATTACACTGGCTTCAAAAGCCACTCTAATTAAAGTGCCCAGAGTGTCACATGTATCTGTGTCCCTGCGCTAAAAAATGGTGGCACGGAGTGCTTTAACTAAAGCTCGTCAAGTGAGCTTTAGTTAACGTGCCCCCCACCACGATTTTTCAGCATGGGAACCTGGATGCACATGACGCTGGAGTCTGCTGGAGCATAGTAATTACTACACTTTAGCAGACTCAATGAATCAAATCTGTGCTGTCATGTAATTAGGTGTCAGAGTAGCTTATCTGCACACGTATAGGCATCCTATATTATTTTTTTTTTGTATCCCTTTGTAAAACTTGCCTTGAGGCTTTACTCTTTCCAGTATTTGAACATTGTCTTACCAATACCACGCCCCTCTTAATTACCCCATAAGCAATATAGTACTTTGTTTTAATCATTCTTCATTAATTCATTCTTTTAATTGGGGGTGAACCGATAAAGATTTTCTTGGCTGATACCAGTAGCTGATTATTAACCAATCCTATCAGCCAATGCCAATCCAATAACTGATATTTAGTAATAATGCAAGGAATTTTAAACTATTGACATAAATGAACCTTTTTCTTTTTTTTCTGTGTGCAGCCTCCCGCATCTTGTGTATCAGTGTTCCCGTGCTTAAAAATGGCGGCATGGGTGCTTGAACTAAAGCTCACCAAATGAGCTTTAGCAGGGGTGTTTGAACTACCATTTTAAGCCCTGGATGGTGATGCATGAGATGCTGTGACACTTTAATTAGAGCCACCCTCATTAAAGTGCTTCCCCCCCCCCAACACACTCACTCACTCACTCACTCACTCACTCACTCACTCTCAGAGCATGTGTAAAAGTGTCTGTGCCAGTTGCAGCAGGTGGGACTGGCCTAGCATTGCCTGCTACCAGCTGTGCAGAGCCCTTCAGCCCCTGTTCTTCCACATGATGCCCTTGAACCCTAGCCCAGGGGCAGCTACCTGAGCCTGCCCAGCAGGGCTGAAGGGGAAGGTGTGAGCCTTCCTGGCAGCCCAGGGCTGGGTGGTTACTGGGCCAGGGCAGGACTATGGGACCATTCCAGGCCTGCAGAAACTGGGCTACTCCTGCCCCACAGCCAGGCCCCAGGTTCTGGGAGGTGGACTCCAGTGTAGGGAAGGGTCCCTTCTCCTCCTGGTGGTGCTGCCCCCATGCCTTGTTGGGGAGGCTGAGTGGACCCAGCCCCAGGAAGGCCAGGACCCAGTTGGGCTGAGACACCAAGGGAGAACTCTGCTGTATACAGTGGTGGGGAGCAGCTGCCTTGATCATGGTCTGATCTGCATATCAAAGCCCCAGAAGGCTGATGTTACCAGCCATTTGAAGCCATGGGCTATGTATTTACTAACAAACTTCAACCTTCAAAGTAGCCAACTTGAAACACAAGCCTTTGAAATGTGTTGAGCTATTCAAAAGAATCAGCTGTAGAACTCTCATGCAAGTGCATTTTGTCATAATGGGTTAATTGTAACTACAGGAATAATTCTTCTCATGAGTGGCATTTCTCATACTTGATATGTGGTTGTGCACGATAAGTATTTGTCAGTTATTGAAAAGGGGAATATTGGATTCTGTTCCTGACTCCAGAGGGGTGTTTCACTTCACAGTTTTGAGCCAGGGTTAGGCAACATAGCCAATGTGTAGATTTCGGCATTCTTTGCAAGGCAACATAGATGAGACTCAAATCTGCTATATTAGACACTTGGGCAGAGACGACCATAGCAGGGTGTGTGGCCCGGAGGGAGGATGGCAAGCAGCCAGACACGAAGCCAGTCTGCCTCTGCAGGGCCCCCCAAAGAGTGGGGCCTGGGGCGGTCATCCCAATTTGCCGCCTGCCCCCCCCCCCCCGGACAGCCCTGTACCTGGGTTCAACTTGTTGAAAGTACAGGGTTTAAAAGGAGCAGTGCTAAATTTCTCCTC
>NW_017729018.1:3515635-3536231 GCF_001723915.1 Gavialis gangeticus | reverse complement strand
GGTCATCCCAATTTGCCGCCTGCACCCCCCCCCCCGGACAGCCCTGTACCTGGGTTCAACTTGTTGAAAGTACAGGGTTTAAAAGGAGCAGTGCTAAATTTCTCCTCACCTTCCCTTTCCATAATTTCTAATCCTTCTTGTTCCACTGTCATAGTAAAATTTATTTGCAGGCAAAGAGGCCATTTGTTTTATTTCAAAGTGGATGCCTTAGTTAATTCAAACAGTAACAACAGCTGAGTTGCTGAGTAATAGAAACCATCTTACAGTTAAGTTAAATAGTTTTCAGTAACTTCCTCTTCCTCAGGGCTGTCAGTAACAATGAGCTACAAACTGATTTAGAAAAGGAAAGAGGAGCCTAATCAGACCCCAATTTCAAAAGCAAGTTTTAATTCTTCAGGGCAAAGGTGATAATTTGGAAAGGAACCAGGAAGTAAATCAATATGCCTAAAAGGCAGGTTCAGACAGTTATTTGAGCCAAAAGCACATCCTTTTAGAACAGGGGTGGTCAGCCTGTGGCACTGGCAGCCCCTGTGTTGTGGCACATGACGAATTGGGGAGGAGCAGGCAGCTCAGTAGCAGATAGGGGAGGGGGCAGAAAGCAGAGCAGCAGATCAGGCAGGGAGCACAAGGCAGACAGAAGTGGCACCCAGAGGCACAGGGCTTGCTTAATTTGGCATGTTTGCCAGAGAGGTACACCCTGACTACTTTAGAATATAAACATTTGAAATGCTAATTAAGCTCATAGAAATGTGGAGAATTGAAATATACTTAGACAACAAAAGGCAGGAAACTAGCAAATTTGTTAACTATTGCACATATATGCAAAGCTGCATATCTTCTAGTGCAGGGGTGGGCAATTATTTCAGGCGGAGGGCTGCTTACTCAGTTTTGGCATGCTGTCAAGGGCCTTGACAGGTGCCTTGCCCCTAGTCACCATCTTGGGACCAATGTCTCAGGGCCAGCACCAGTGGGGCCCAGAGCAGGGCACAGGCTGGCAGGGGTCTGTGGAGCCAGGTTGGGTGGCACCAGTAGGGAGAGGTGGGGAGCTGGCCTGGCTCCATAGAGCCCCTACTGGCTGGGACCCTATACTCCTGCTGCCCTGTTCTGGGCCCCGCCAGTGCTGGCTCTGGGACACTGGTGTGGGCCTCGTGCACCCCTCACTCCCAGTGTCCCCCCCCAGCCCTGTGGAACAGGCAGGGGGCATTGCACAGCCCCAACCCCCTGCTCTGTGGCAGGGAACAAGCTGGTGCTGAGTATGGGGAAAAGCAGCCCTTCTCCTGCCCCGTGGCCAGTGCTCCCTGCTGCAGCTCCTTGCAGCCCGCACAGGGCTGTCCTGAGCAGGCACAGGTGGGGGCCGGGTGGACAGGCAGCAGCTGTTTGCAGCTGGCCCAGGTTCTGGGTAGCTGCTGACAGCTACAGAGCCCAGGCTGGGGGGCAGGGGCTTTGGGTGGGGGGCAAGGGGCACAAGCAGGGCATCCTGCGTTGTACTCCCTGCCCCCACTTTTTATTTTGAGCAGGCACAGGCAGCCCCACACAGGCTGTGAGCGGCTACAGCGCAGGACACTGGCTACGGGGTGGGCAAGGGGCCACTTTTCCTGCACTCTGCACCAGCTCCTTCCCTGCCCTCCCCCCACTTACCTGAGCTTCCTGTGTCTAGGCAGCCACATGGTCCCATGCCAGAAGCCCCTGCGGGGAAGGGGCAGGGCTGGGCAGGCCCTGCTGTTGCAAGAGCCCACCAGGCTTCCCCTGGGTCCTACGGCCCCTGGCTCCTGTCATTTTTGATGGAAACCAAAGACAGAAATATTAATTTTCAAAAAATTTTAGGGGCTTTGTGGGCCGGATAGAATGAGCTCGTGGGCCCTATTTTCCCACCCCGTTGTAATATAATGGTTTCCAAATTTTTTGATCATACCACTTGCCATTGTAGTCTGCCTCCCCTTCTCCTCAACCTTCTCAGTGCCAGCTTGCTCCATACATATTACCTATGGCACAGAAAATTGTATAACTCTGCTCCTCAGCATGTGCATAGAGCAGCCTGGTGCTGGCAACATCTGCAGTTAGCTGGCTGCAGAATATTCTTCTAAAGCATTGCTGGGTCCAAAGGATCCCTGGGGAATAAAGAAAAAAGTGAAGGAAGTTGAGAGCATTTCTGAGAAGCAAAGCAACCTCTGCATTCGGTTCTACTCTCAAGAAATAAAATTTGAAAAGTTTGGTGATTTAAGATATTGGCTTCTTGCTCTTAAGTTTGTATGCACCAAAGTTTGAAGGAACTGCTAGCAAAAAAAGAAAAGGCAAGCTTACTGAAATTGGAGCTTAAAAATAAGCCCGATTTTAACATTTTTACAATCATAACAAAATATTTTTCAGGATTGCTGAGGGTTAGACTACTGGTAAGCCTTTCTTCTTAGTCTGGTAAATTGATTCAAATAATTATCTAAAATGTATAGACAACGTAGATCCTGATTGGATAGGGTTAAATCAGCAAGGTTTTTGCAAAGGAAAATTGTATCTCAACATACTAGGATTTTGAATATCAGTAAAATAAAGAGCAGTTTGGTATCATTCTTTTACACTCTTAAAAACCGTTGTAGAATTCCATCACAAGAAGCTACTATAAAAAGAGAATTTACCATGAGAAAGAGGCAGCATTGTCATGAATCAGAAAATAAAAAGGAACAACTATGTTTCCTATGATGAAAACTAGTTGTCTGGATTTTGTAGTTCCAAACAACTAGAAGTAACATTTCCATATAAACTTACAGTCCTGCTTTTTTTTAAATGTAGAAATTTAAAGTTTCATTTACTGGAATTGTGTATTATTTTCTTATTCTGGTTGGGGGGAGTTTCAAAAGCATTTAAATAACTTAAGAACACAAGAAATACTGAAAGTCTATGGGATATGAATTGGGCACTTCTGAAAATCCCAGGCTTCTTTTAAAAAAAATGGATATAACAGAAATAAAAGGACTTTTAATGAATAGGATATCAATGACAAAATGGTTCTCAGCGTCTTTAGACTCAAGGCTCCCCTTGGAAAACATCAGCTCCTAGCATTTTCACACTTTATCTCCTCTGTGGAACAATAACAGAGCAATTCTTCTGTTGCAAAGAACTCCGACCACAACAAGTCAGAAAATTTGACACTATGGATTCCTCTTTGAAAATGTACAGGTTTCACAAGATAAACCTATATTAGGTGTCAGCACACCTAGTATTGTAAAAGGATCTCAACAGGCCCCGGTTGAGAATCACAGGGGATTAGCAGAATAGAAAAGGCTCTGATTAAAAAGAATTAGGAATGGGAGGTTTTGGGGGGCTTTTTTTTTTTTTTTTTCCCATCCTAGAGGGCACATAGAAGTACCCATACCAATGTTCAGGAATCCTGGTTTTATCTGATTTAAAAAAAAACAACCAATTTTCAGATTAAAAAAAAGTAACCCAAACTCCACGTTTTTATGATTAAAATGAAATGCCACTAATATATATATTTTTTCTTTTTACTTTTTTAAAACTGATTTTTTTTAAATCGGAGAAAGCCAGGATCCCTGCTAATGAAATACAAAGGAAGCATGCATTCATATTTTACCCTATCTCAATAGAAAACTAGGGGATGTTCAATGAAATTGAAAGGTGATGTATTTAGAAGGGAGGGAAGGAGATACTCTTTCATACAGTGCAGAGTTAAAGTGGAAACTGATTGCAAGAGGATATCACTGAGGCCAGCAGTGTGGCAGAATTAAAAAAAATGTTGGACACTAGATCAGTAACAAGCTGTCAGTTAAGAGTAGTACATATTTAAGTTTAGGAAGGATTATAAACCCACTGCTTCAAGATATAACTGATCCTTGAACCCTTAAAGTTTATAAGGATCTTTCTATGTTTGGTAGGCATATTCTGCCTAAAACTAGCTGCTTAAATATTAGACAAGATACTAGATTAGATTACTGCCCATTAGGTTCTTTTTTTTTTTTTTTTACCTAGTGCCTAATGAAGAGTTGGTGCTTCTGTTTCTTGCTTCAAAGTGGCTTGCTGCCTGACTTCATCAATTTTACATGTCATTGCGGTATAGGCACCAAAATTTAACAGTTGTAACAAAGTAATATGTTAAGTCTTTGGAAGACCTTATACAATAATAGAATTTTTCTGTTGAGCCGACTTTTGTCATATAAGATATTTGTTCATTTCTTCCCCCCCCTCCCCCCTCACTTTTTACATTTCTCTTAATTTTCAGCAGTCTGTTTCTTCAGTGAGATGTTATTAAAAACAATGAGCCCTGTTAATGGCCAAAAATTGTTTGGGGTTGTTGTTTTTTTTTGTGTGTGACTTTTTGTCCCAAAGATTCAATTTGGTAGTAACTAGAGGGCCTTGCACTGCTTATGGAGGCCAAGTTGTACAGCCATAAGTTCCTTCTTGAGAGCTGTGGGTAGTGAGAAGGATAGAGGGACCTAGGGTCAAGTGGCCTGCAGGGTGATGGGGCAGAGGTGAGAGATTTTTGTGGAACGCGTATTTTATTCATTCACTTTATAAGCTGCCCATCCAGACAGACTCATGGTGTCTTACAAAGCAAGAAGAGAATAATTTTTAAAACAGGAGGATGAACAAGATTGGATCTAAAGAATGTCCATTTCATCCTGTAGGAAGAGGGAGCTTTTTAGCACCCTTATCTTCCTTCAGAGGTGACCTCCAAAGCTTTATCTAGCTCCTGAATAATTGTGGGGGGAAAAATACAAAAAGAAAAAGGTTTCACCAAAAAAAAATCAGTAGGGTTTGGTTTACTGATAACTAGAACACATCCAAACTCTCCCCATGCCTGAAGAAGGGTGTTTGTACCTGAATGCTTGCAAAGAACAATTTTTCCAACAATTCAGTTGGTCTAATAAAAGATATCACATCTAGCCAAAGAATGTCTGCTTATGTCCTTATACCAGGGACGGGCAAGTTTTGGCAAGCCATTGAGGGCCACATGACAGGCAGCCCAGGGCAGATTAATATTAATTTTCTAAATTTTTTAGGGGCCCCGCGGGCCGGATAGAATGGCCTGGCGGGCCACATCCAGTCCCTGGGCCGCATTTTGCCCACCCCTGCCTTAGACCAACATAGCTACAACCAGCAATCCTGGAAAACATCCTCACACTTTGGAATCTACTAGACACTGTTTTTAAAAGTTACCTTGTTACAGACAAACATGGGTTTGGAAGACATTGCTTATTGAGCCAGCAATTCAGTTGTGCAGTACTTGGTTATTTTTAATACCGTGACATAGCAGTAGTGCCCCATTACTCTTTTTATATGCTCTCTCTTCTGTAATTTCTTCTACTGCCAATTTTAATGCTATGTTTTGAAGTATGTTCATCTGTTAAGTTGTGCTACAAATCAAGCTGATTGTACCTCTTCCCAAATCAAATTCCATCCCTCTGGGGTAACTTACTGAAATGCTTTCCCCAGTGTATCATATCTTCTACAGTGAAAAAAAGCCTGAAAATGTATCTCTTACTTTTTGTCTAAAGCTGTTGCCTTTAGTTAACTTTCTGTATAGAACAGCTTTTTTCTTTAATCTAACTGAAAGAGCGACTTGATTTCTCAAAGTCTGTACATAGCACATAGTAATGCCATTTGTAGATACAGCAGACAGAAATGACTAAAGTTTTCAAAGAGAGGTAGTTAGCCATGTTAGTTTGAGGTCAGGCAAAAGGCAGGGTAGATTTGCACCTTTACAGACTAACTAAATCAGAGATGTATAGTATAAGCCTTCATAACTAGAGAGCTTATTCATTGAGGAGAGTAAGGTTTGAACAGGAAATTGTGGAACAAAAATCCACAGACCGTAGTCTCAGTTTAGCCCATAGTTAAGACGATGGATTCTTATCCTATTACTTGGATTAGCCTTTTCTAAGTCCTGTGTCCCTTGACAGGGTTAACTGATTTGTAGGGTTTTGTTGTTTTCCCCTCTCTCCTACCCATCTTGCCCCTCTCAACAGTGCACCAATTTTTTCCTCCCCCATTCCCTACTCCTTGTATTATAATCACTACTCTCTATTTAGCACCTCTGTTTCCTGTAGTCCCTTCACAGCATCTCATGAACTATTCCCTGTGCTTATGAAAGTGTATGCTATACATCTCTGATTTAGTTAATTGATAAAGGTGCAAATATACCCTGCTTTCTGCCAAGCTGTCTGACTTGCTTAAAATAGTAGGGGATGAATGTATTCCTAAGCATTTTCCCCCTCCTAATGCTGGTCTTGCAGTTAGTTTTGGGGAGTTGAAAATGTTTATAAATGTAAGAATTGTCAGATTGCGTTGGAGTAAGTTGTCTGACTCCTTTTGCTATCCTGTTTCCGGCGGTACTGGTCCCAGATGCTTCAAGAGGAGGCTCTCATAGAAGGGATTTGTTCATTTTCTTTGTTTAGCAGTTGGTTTTGTTCCTGAAGCATAAAGGTTCATGTCCTATAAACATCTACAGCTACATTAGGTGAGATGTCTCATCCATATGCGTATTCATGCTTTTGACCCCTCCTAAACTCTTAGGGGTGGATGCCTGAAGCCAGCTGAGTAGACCTCTGTGCAGTACTCACAGAAGCATGGGGGGAAAAACTGCTGAATACCTCCTTTCTGCTCCCCTGTTCCTGGAGCTGGTTGGGCATGTAACATTTTCCACAGTGTAACTTAATTTAGAGAAGCAGCAAGTTTCTTTAGGCTTAGCTAGAGTAGACTCTTAGTCCCCAACACTCCTTGCATCTGTAAATGAGCACGAGTGTGTAGCAAGGCCATGGAAAGAGAACATATTCAAATTGATCTAATTTGCACTACATGTATGCACACACTTGCAGATAGATGATTCAGGCCCCTAAGCCAAAGCAACCTTGCTTAAACCAATGGAATGTTATCCCTAAAATGATTAGGGATACAACTCTACCTACATAAATTTACTAGTTTACGTTCTGTCCATCTGCGGCCGTTCAGGGACAGGTGTTTGCTGTTACCTGCTTCTTTGCCACCTGCTGGTGAGGCACAGTAACAACAGAGCAGCAAGATAGCTGCACGTGTTCCCAGTCTCAGTGTCATTTATGTCTGTGTACAAACCATGTGCATGTACATTTCTTGAATATTCTTTTGTCTTAATGGTCTTTTGCTTTTTAGTTTACTTGCTTTTCTGCTTGTCCTTGAAATCTTATTTTCTGGTAACTTTTTAAAAATGGTTTGACCAGTACTACATATAAGAGTGATTCTCAACCTGGCTGCTGGGGCATCCTGGGGTGCAGACAGATCTTTTTGAAGGGTGTTGTGAGGTGTGAGTACATATGCAGGTAAGCTGGGCCTGGGCTTGGGTTTGTCCCTGCCTGGATGATCTCCCACTCCTACTGCTCAGCCCAGGGGTGGGCAAAATATGGCCTGTGGTCCAGATTTGGCTCACAAGCTTGATTGAATCTAGCCCACAGGTGGGCACCCACCAATTTAATTGCATCTGGCCTGGCTGGTGGTCTGCTCCTGCTGTGGTCCGCATGGAGCCGAGTCCCACCCGCTCCTACCTGGGGCAGTGCATTCTGTGCTCCCAGCCTCCCCTGCCAGAGGGCCCCAGCCCTGGCCAGTGGGCACTGCCTCCAGGCAAGGCCACTGCTGCTGCAGCCACCCAGGAGGTTGCTGGGCTCCCTCAGCCTCCAGTGATGACTTCTTCTGTCCCTGCTACAGCACTCCGGGCAGCAGGTAGGGAGGGGAAACTGGTGCTGAGGGGAGCAAGGTAGGCTTGGCTGCTGCTCCTCCAGGCAGGGGTGGAAGGGGCCTCCCCATGGGTTTCCCTTGCTGCCCTGGAATACTTCCAGGGCAAGGATGGGGATTTCTGGTAGCAGAGGTCAGGGGTTAGGAGTGGGACTTCCAGTCCCAACCAAGATGAAAGCCAGGAGGGGGGGCGCTACTTTTGCAGCCCTCGACAACTCAGCAAAACTGGTTAAATGGCCCTCCAGCCAAAATAATTGCCCATCCCTGGCTCAGCCCCTGTGTAAGGAGGTAAGCACTGTAATTTCAAAATGCTAATTTATATATTGGTGCCACTCAATTCACAAAAGTTATGGAGAGGGTCCCTAAAGTTCAGAAAGGTTCAGAACCTCCGGTATATGTTGTTCAGGGAGCAGGGCATTCTATAGATGTCTAATGGCACAAAATTCTCATTATTTACCAGTTCTTTTCCTTACATGTCCTAAAATAACACTTCCTTTTTTTATTGCTACTGATCAGTCTTTCACTGAGTTGTCCACACTGATCTCTGAATCTTTTGTGTATGACTACAGCTAAGTTCATTCATTTTTTGAATCATTCAAATGTTTCTTTTAAGTGTGCATGCATTGTTTTGCCTATCTCAACAGTAGAATTTCATTGGCCAGTTAGTCGTATCAGATACCCCTGGTACTAGCACAACTTATTGAAAAACTTCACTACTGATGGATAGAGTTTGTATGGAGCTTTGTAGTTTAAAAAAATATGTAGCAAGAAAAACTGTGTCATGTCAAGGTATTTCATTGCATTAGAATGCAAGATATAGTATTCCTAGGCTCTGGAATGGGTTGTAGTTACAGCAGGAGGCTTACTTCCTTGTATCAACACTAATCATCTATGGATGTCAAAAGACTTTGAGAGTAGTAACTTCATTTTACATGCTGTATAGGCAGGGTGAAAATATTTGGCATATTTTATTTAGAAGTTCAGTAGATCCAAGGCAGGGACAGGCAATTATTTTGGCTTGGAGGGCTGCTTAATGAGTTTTGATGAGCTGTCTTGGTGCCCCATGCCCTGGTTGCTATTTTGGGACTGGAGGTCCTGCCCCTAATCTCTGACCTTTGCCACCAGAAGTCAGTCCCCTTTCCTGCAGAAGTACTTATTTTGGGAAGGGGGTTTGCCATCTTGGAACTAGAGAAAAAAACTCCACAAATTTTATACTAAAATTCAGACATTGACAATAACATATTTTAATCTTATTTTAAAAATATGTCCTGATTTATGTGTTTTGTGTGATGTATATAGAGGTGATAGCATAATAGCTCAGAATGAAGCCTTACCCACCCATACCCCCAACTCTTCCACACACCCTCCATACAAGAGTAAGTAAGGGATCTGTAAGGGGGTGGTGTGTGGCAGTGTGTATAGGGTGTAGGGGGGTGGGTGTGGGTGGTTTGTGGGGGGATGTATGGGGTTTGTGGGGGGATGTACAGTGTGTGGAGAAGGACAGTGATGGGGGCGTGTGCAAGGGGGATGTATATGCATGTGTATGGTGAGGTGTGGTGGAGGGTGTGGTTCTGGGGGTTGTAGAGGAGGATTTGTGGGTATGGTGTGCTGTTCATGGGAGTCCCCACATGCATGTGCCCCCCAGCCAGTCATCACCCACCCCTGCAACAGCCTAAATCCTGTGCACCCTGCGGTGCCTCCCCACCACCGCTAACAGCATGCAGCCCCAGTCAGCTCCAGACTCACCCCTGCCAGAGCGGATCAGCCAGAACCTGGGCATAACCCTGACCTGGCCGTCCCCTGCACTGCCTGCCTGTGGTGCGCCCTGTTGCCCCCTGAGCACACGGTGGGGCTGTGGCAGCAGGACTCTCTTTCTAGGCAGCCCAAGTGGTGGTGGCTCCTTCTGGCTGCCTTCACCACTCTCCCCAGCCCCACAGTACTGGCAGGGACCCGCGCTGCACAGCCCCAACCCCCCACCCCCTGTGCCTGCCACAGGCTTGCTCACCCAGGCTCAGCAGCGGTGGTGCAGGACGGAAGGTGTTGCTCAGCGTGCGAGAAAGCAGCCCTTTCCCCTCCTCCTGTCGCTGATCCTGGTGCAGCTGCCCAGAGCCCACACTGGGTTGCCCTGCATTTACACTGCTGTCACCGCTGCCTCTGAGCTGCCCTGCAAGGCAGTAGTGGTAGCACAAAGCAGACACAGGGCAGCCTGGCTTGGGCGGCTGCAGCAGGAGTGGCGGCAGCGGGAGGGGTTGCTTTTACTCTGCACTGAGCAAAAGCTTCTGTCCCATGCCACTGCTGCTGAACCTTGGGCAGGCACAGGGCACTTGGGGTCAGGGCTGTGCAGTGCGGGTCCCTGCTTGTACCGCGGGGCTGGGGCTAGTGGCAGCTAGAGGGAACCACTGCCACCTGGCTGTCTAGAAATGCCGTCCTATCATGGAGCCGTCCCAGACCTGCTGTGTGTCCAGGAGATGTCGGGGCATGCCACGATTGGACTGTGCCTGGGCCAGGTGGGTCTAAGGACTCATATTGTTGCAAGGCAAGTCCCAGCACTAGGAGCCTTGAGTGCACCTTTCCTCCCCTGCTTCTCCGCCCCCCCTTCAAATTTGCTATTGACTGCACCATACTCATCCTGAGGAGGCGGAGGGTGTGAGAGCAGGTGCGGAGGGAAGAAAACTCAGCCTCAGTGACTTATTTCTGGCGTGGAATGTGTTTGCAGACTCAAGTGGACACAGTCTGGGGGAGCGCGCTCAAGTTCTGTCATGGATACCTGCTGTCTATTTCTGGCTCTGAAATGATTACGTGCAGTTACTCTGCCATTAGTTTCCCTTGTCTGTAAAAGTAATGGGATGATGATGCTGATCTCCCACAGTAAAGGAGCAATATCTTGCTCAGCAATGAGTTTTGCAAAATCCATGGCAGTGCAGTTGCACACACATGAGCAGTGTGTCCTGCTAAGCTCGCTGGTATGGCAGTGCAGCTGGAGCTCTGCATGTGCCTTGACTACTTGAGTGCTGCAGCAGCAGGGGGGAAAGAAGGGAAGAGCATCGGTGGCATTTATCGTCTGGGCTGTGGAGCTGTGCAAAGCAGGGGCTTCATCTGGAGCTTGCTCTGATCAGCTAGTGAACTCAGGGCACGCGTCATTTCAGGACTGTTTCTTTTGTTGTGAATGGCACAGGTTTTCCCCCCTTCCCTCCTTGACTAGTAACAGGAGAGGAACATAGATGGGAAACAGGATCTAGCAACTCAGGCCTTGCACCCAAGGTGGAACAGGGGAAAGAAGCAGGTAGATGGACAGCATGTCTGTTGTGGAGCTGGTCTTAAAAAAGGGAAATCACTTTATTTTATCAAGAGCCCTTTCTCTGAATGGCACACAGCTAGAAATCATAGTAACGCGTGTGAATGTAAGTTTGGCATTTATGGAGTATTTTTTAGTATACTTCTGGTTTTGAATATATTCACAAGCTGTTTCAAATGATATCCTTGTCATCAAGTCAATTCTGTAAGGTAATCAGTCTATTTTAAGACAGCAGCACATTTTCCCCTCCTTGTCCTCTCCCCTCATCTTACATTTTTCACCTTGGTTATTATAAGTGTTTCAGCCAAATGAGTTGTCCGTTTTTCTTACCAGCCCTAATATAAACAATATACACGGCCATTTATGCCCTTCCCAAATGCCTGCCCTTCATCTACTTCCCAGCACACCCTAAAAATGAATTAAATTGGGCTAGTTAAGAGCAGGGAAACAGTGAATTTCAAAATCAGTGTTACCCCAATATCCTGAGCCCCTCAAATGGAGAAGCTGGCATGCACTCCACTTTACAAAGAAATCTGTGCTCTTACCTTGGCTCCAGTGGTCTATATCAGCTAGGAGAGAGAACGAAGTAACAAGTTGTGGCATTTAGTACCCCAGAAACTCTATGTAGTGCAAGACAAAGCTTCAACAAAGAGAAGATCATGTTCATCCCCTTCTAGGTTCTGTCCCACCTTTTCAGATAGGATGTTTCCTTGCAGTCAGAGATGGCCTCGTTAGCAATCACGTGAACCAAAGTTGGGCTAACCAGGTTATATCTGTCTAGAACAAATCCATGGGTTTTGTTGATGCTAGGGTGCAAGCAAAGAAATGTTTGTTGTTCTTCATCTTGGCCACAGTTACTTCAGTTGCACAAAGATTTGTGTGTCAGATGGTCTGTCTTTTGAGATTAATCCAGGGAAGAGGGTACATAGAGAGCCGTCGTTATAAGTAGCTAAGGGCAAACTCTCATTATAAGGTCCTACTGTGCTATCAACAGTGTAGTTAGTCATTAATAGCATTATCCTGCAGAATCGTCTGGAAGTCCTCAGGTTTCACTAGTCACTGAAGGCAGTTCCTCAGTACCAAAGAGAATAGGACACAAAATCATGCATAGGCAGGAAGGTGAAATAGATTTAGTTTATTTGGAATACTTTTCAAATAGATACAACTCATCTAAATAAGTCTTTGGCACTTGGTATGGACTATATAGTAGTGTACAGCATATGGCAACGGTTCATCAGCAAGTGATGGTGGATATTGCAGCTATTCTACTGACTGGTGGTGCATTTCCTCTTGTGGCTGTAAAGACCAGTGTTAGACTTGCAGGTCCTGCCACAGTGGTCACAGGTGTATATGGCATTAGGGGCCACTGTACTGACGGCCGTTTCCTTCGGTCACATTTGTTGTAATTCAGAAGACCATAACTTGTTGCGATGTTGGACTCCAGGATTGAGAAGGGAGCGCCACTTTGTCCTGTCTCCTGCTAAGGCCTCCCAGAGGTTTGGTTTAATTCCAAAAGCCTTCCAAGCTCAATTTTAGGCATCCTACTCTTCTCTTCCTTTCTGCAATTTGCCCATACAGGGTGTCCTTTGGGATGTGCCCATCTTCCATCCTGCACAGATGGCCAAGCTGTTGTAGGCGCCACTGTTTTGAGTAGTGCAACGATGGTTGGTGGGTTGGTTTTGGTGATGACCTCTGTGCTGGTGATTCTGTGTTGCCACTTGATGTCAAGGGTGCACTGTAGACAACGTAGGTGGAAGTTGTTCCACTTCTCTTCCAAGTATGCATATGTTGACCATGTCTCACGCTTTACATAAGGACACCAAGGGTGCAGGCTTTGTACACGAGCTGCCTAGTTTTGATTGTGAGTTTTGTATTGTTCCAGGCTCATTTGGAGAGCTTACTGAAAGTGGTAGATGCCTTTCTAGGGCGCATATTTAACTTTTCATCCAGTGATAGGCTGTCACTCACTGTGGATCCAAGGTAGCAGAACTTTTTCACTGCCTTGAGAGGTGTGTTGTCAAGGCTGATAGATGGTGACTGGTGAACACCCTTTCCTAGGACCATAGTCGTCTTCGATGCTGATGGTCAGGGCAAACACCGTGTAAGCGTGGGAATGGCATTTAATGAGTATTTGTAGTAGGCTTTCTTCATGGGCGGTGAGTCTGCATTGTCTGCAAAAAGGAGCTCCCTAATAAGTATGTGCCTCACTTTTGTCTTGGCCTTTAGATGTTCTAGAATATAGAGTTTGTATACTAGTAATATTTGGCTTTAGAGAAGATGTTGAGGTGCTGCATCTTCTTTGTAATATGTCTGACACTGACAAATTTGTACAGCTTCATTGGGAACAGTTAGAGGTTTTGCTCTTGTAAGGGTCCCTGCCTGCCAAGTTAGTCCCCATCTTGTACATGCGCCATTTCTTCCAGCATTCTGCACAGTGACTAAGTTGTAATACTTCTGGAGACTCTCTCCAGCCTTAGTTGCTGCTAATCAAACAGATATAATTCCTACTGTGGGTGTATGAAACTTCCTTTTTTTTTTTTTTCTTTGGATGGGGGTTTTAGTGTCTTCTGCTGCTCTTCTCTATAGACTGCCTCGGACAGGGATAGAAAACTGTTTTCCACTTTTCTGGTGCATTCAGGCTTCCTTTGAAATGATGTGAGCTTAATTTAACTAGAGTATATCAGGAAGGTAGGGATGGCTTGTCATTTGCCTGCTGAGGATTACTCTGAAACCATCCTAGGTGACAGAAATGGTTATAGTTGGAGGAGCATCTTTTAGTATGGTTTTTTTGTTGGGGAGGGATGCTGGGGTCAGGGGGGCAGAGGGCACACCTTATTTACTGACTTTTGAGCCTTGTGTTTAGGCACAGCTTTAAGACTATCTGGTAAAATAGTGTGATCTTTCATGTGATCTTTAGTGTGTCTTTTGTAGCCTAAAGCTTTGATGTCGGGTGTGGGGGGAAAAGTGAGTAGTAGGTTCCTGAATGGGAGCCAGTTTCTTTCTGTCAAATTATTAAGAGTTAGAAATATCCCTAAAAATTACTAACCACAAATAAGTTCCACTCACAGGCGGTCCTTGCATTTGGTCCCCCACCTGCGACTGGCATTTGGGGAGATTGGGAAAATAATTTTTGTTTGATTCATTTGTTCAACTTGTTCAGTTTGTTCAAACTGTCTAGGCTGTGTTGAAATTTTTTTTCTTCCCCTCAAGCTGTTTTGTGAGTCTTAAGAATACCTTAAGAAAAGTGTTGGATATGAACATCCAGTAATATATCTGCTGAGAAGGACTGTTTGGTTAAGTAAGTGATGGCCCGTGACCTACCTGGATCAAAGGTTTTACCCATTTTTAACTTTGTATGCAGTGTGACAGATAAATCATAGGAGTTGTATGAAAGAGAAAAGAAAAAAACTCAACTTCTGTCCCCAGGAATGGAGGACTGAGTTACTGGAACAACTGCAGGAAAACTGATAATTTTGTGACACTTTTGTTTTTCTTTTCCCCTCCAATTAGTTTCATATGCCAAAATATCTTGCTTGCTACTGTATATTTAGGAGTTTAATGTAATGCTTTGTTCTTTTGTCTATTTAACTATTCTGTTTTACAAGATCAAAAGTGAAAACTGAATGTCACATACCATGACTACTTCTGTGTGACAGTTTGCTGATTGTAGTTTTATGATGATGGCTTAGTATTCCCAAGTCAGTGTTTCAAACTGGAATGACTTGTTTTCTGGGGGCTCCCTGCTTATTATTTGTGGTACACTAGCCTCAAAAATGGATAAATGTCTGAAGTGGAAAGTGGAGGAGCGTCACATCAGACTGCCCACACAGTTGTCAGCCCTGAAAAACTTAACGGCGCATTTTTACCATAGCTGCTCTAAGGGGTTTTTACATAAGATATTTGTGTGTTGTTTTGATCTCAGCTAAGAAACGAACACCTTTAATTTCAGCAGCCACATCACTTTTTATTAGGATTAATGTAAAATATTCTTCCATGCAGGACACAGCTTAGGCTATGGCTTTGTGAACTACGTGACTGCAAAAGATGCTGAAAGAGCAATAAACACACTGAATGGCCTGAGACTTCAGTCAAAAACTATCAAGGTAGCAAGCATGGATTTTATAGTTTACACCTTAAAATGTGACATTATATATTTAGAATAGTTAAGCGGAGCTCTGGCATTCTGGAATTGTAAAACCTTCTCCTGCTCAGCTGTCTCTCCCCAATTTATTTTAGACTTCTATGTGCCTTGCCAGTTTAAAACCTCAGGAATGAATAGTAACTTAATATCTTGAGTAAGTGAAAGTTCCTAACAAGAGAGGCAAGTATTTGCAAAGATCATCTGACTAGTTAAACTTTTTATGAGTGCATTTTGAAAACCTGTAATTAACATTTAACTGTTTCATTATACTTATGAAAATCAGATCTTAAATCAGTTTTAAGAGCACAAGATTACAGTGAAATCAATGTGGACTGCTGAGTATTCAACACTTGAAAACTGGGCCACTTGTTTAGATCAGTGGTCTCCAAACTTTTTTGATCGTGCACCCCATCAGTAAGAAATTTTTGAGCACGCACCCCCAATATATGTATATTTATTTATTTATAGATTATATACATGTACTACTCGCATACCATACATATACTACTCGCACCACCCCTTGTAGGAGACAGGTACCATTTGCTTTGCAAAACATGTTTACTGAAATTGTTAACAGTTTATATTAGAAATTCTTATTACTCTGTAATCTTAAAAATTTTCATTCAAATGAATGTTAGTTTTTTGTTGTTTACTATCCTTCAGTGAATGCTGCAGTGGAGAGCTTCAAACTAAGAAAAGGGGCATGTATAGAAGAATAGTACAATGGAATGAGCTGTCAAACACCTCTGCTTTGTAACAGCCTGATTTTCAAAGATTCTCTCTTTCTCCTTCCCTCCGTTTTTAGAACATTCATCACTGTAGTGTCTAGTTGACAGTTTCATACACCTGGTACATAATTACTGGCAGGTCATGGGTTCTATCCCAATGCCACATGTGATGACTGTGTCTGTCCACAGTAGGTAAGACTATTCCAAATTGTTGCCTGGCTTTTGGATTGAACTCATGTGAAACTCAGGTACTTGATGATGAGCTCTGCCTTAAAATATGAAAAAGGAGTGCATATTATATTAGCTGGTTTGAATTTCTACCATTTTCCTGTAAAGGATAGACTTTCAGATGTTATGAGATTGTTTGTAATGTTCTCATTTTCTAATGAGCAGGAGGATACATGCTAATTTTGCTTAGTTTAGGTGCTAAACCTGTCATTGATGTATTAAGTTTTTCAGCTGGTGCTTGAATACACCTATTGATATTTACTAGGCACTGACATAACATATACTAGGTCTGGTACCCAATAAAAACTTTTATCATGAAGGTTCATTGATATCATCAGTACTGGGCTATTGTTAGCTCATCCCCAGAAGGGATTGTGTAACATCTTTTTGCATCAAATAAGAAGATCTCTTATCTTTCCTCTCTTGCTCACTTGCTTTTTTCTCTCGTTTATAAAAATACTGTAGAAAAATTGCTTGCATTTTAGATGTCTTTTATAAAAAAACCCAAGTGCTGTTTAATCATATAATTCCATATACTGCAAAAACATTTATTTTGAAGGTTTCTTATGCTCGTCCAAGTTCTGAAGTTATCAAAGATGCTAACTTGTACATTAGTGGACTTCCGAGGTCAATGACACAAAAAGATGTAGAAGATATGTTTTCACGGTTTGGACGCATCATCAACTCGCGTGTACTTGTGGATCAAACCACAGGTAAGCATAATTATGTTAGGTACATAAAAACTTGACTTTACAAGGTGCACAGAAATGTCTATTTTTTATTTACTTATTTTTAAAGGTGGTTAGAGCCTTGAATTAATTTAAAATTTTCCAGGTAGTTTTATGTGCTAAAAAATTATGGAGTCCAATATTGATCATTGTATCCATGGAAAGACCACTTGAATTTTCTGAAATAGTCTTTTTGTAGATGACACTCTAAATTGATCAGTTAATGTTTTCTCATTGCTTCAGGCTAGTGGTTTTCAGCGTTTTTCAGTTGCAGACCCCTAAAAAATTTTGAATGGAGGTGCAGACGCCTTTGAATTGTAAGTGTGGTCATTCACATACTTTTGAAAGATCATAGTCATCTCTCACAGATCCCTTTAGATAAAGCCTGCCAACCCCCAGGGGTCTGCGGACCATGGGTTGAAAACCATTGTTGTAAGTAATCGGTTTACAATCTAAAAAATCAAATTAGATTACCTTTACTTTTCTCTCTATACAATTACAGATATTTTTTAGAATTAAAATCCAGCCTATCCATTATGTATGAATATGACAGGTGTTTTCAATCTGTTTGTCACTTATTGTGTTAAATATTTATTCATTTAATCTTCTTGATAGATTTTTATATTAGGTTTTGTAATAGAAGGGGAAAAGAGTACCTTCATAATCTGAATCTTTGACTAGGCAGACCCAGAGCACCCACTCCCATACTGTGTGCGCTTAAAGAGAGGAGAAGCATCTCCCTTTCATTTAGTATGCACCACTTAAAACTCAGTGCCTCATCCCACTTACCTGTTAAGTGCTTAGGGCCCTTGGTAAATTCTACCATTAAGTTTAATATCTGAAGAATCTTATGCCCTGGACAGCCCTGGGTCCAGTTGGAAACCTAGGAATGTCTGGGCCAGTTCTGACAATCAAGTGATTGTGGGTGCTGGCCCTAGAGTCCTGGATCTGGTTCCAGACCCCAGGTTGTCTGGGACTGATGCTGACAGCCAGCTGATTACCAGCATCAGTGGAACAGGCCTGCTGTGAAATGCCCTGCAAGCCACAGGTGGCAGAGGAAGCACTATAAAGAATAGGATCACACTTAAGACCTCTGTCCATGGAAATGCCTAATAAGTGTAGTAGGATATGTCCTTGGCCTTCTCGTCTGTCACATGGAATACCTTATGATGCAAGTTAATAACCACTGTTTGAGACGTGGATCTATGTTGCCAATGTCTAATTTAGTGAGCAACCTGGAAGATAAACTCATGAAAGATTGTGTGTGCGCTTTCTGAATCCTAGGTGACTTTGACTGTGTAGTAGTTGAAGGAGGCATACTGTCTACATGGTGGAGCTAAGCTAGTCATTGCACATGTAGCACAATAGTCTTTCCCTTCAAAACACTGGTAACACATATATGCATTCAGATTTTTTCTTTTTCTTTTTTTAGTTCAAAATGCTTTTTTTCCTTAACCGTATAATTTGGACCAGTTGAAACCAGGCTTTCACCAGAGCTCATAGACTTCTCCACTAGGCTTCTGCAAGACCTGTTCAGGGAAATCACAGCCAGGTGGAACTGCCCTGCTTGCTTTCTTTGTGGGAGGAGCATGTGAGGTCAAACTAAAAAGCAGCTGTGGTGGCAAGTGAAGGTGCTTCTGTCTGCATTAGGTTTACCAGATAAAACTAATGCAGGCAGAAGGATGCACTTTTGCCACAGACACTTCTTGATCTGGCTGTCCACAAGGAATGTGGGATACTTTCACCAAACTGCGTCAGCATTGGCAGCACATTGGTTGGGGATCACAGAGGTAAGTTGAGGTGGTATAGCAGTAGTTCTTAACTGGAGTGATTCCAAATTCTGAAAAGTTATGGAGCGGGGTGCCTTGTATTAATCTAAGAAGGGTGAGAACCACTGACTTAAACAATGCTTCTCAGCGAAGCCTCTTCCCCTGCCAAGTTCCAACTTTCTACTTCTAGTCCTTTTGGAAGTGCCTTTGTCCAAAAATAGTTATACCTTGATACTTACACTTTTAACTGAAGACTAAGGTAGGACAAAAGAGAAGTATAGCACAGGAGTGGAAGATAAGTGAGATTTGTACATTAGACTTTTGCCTAGGACCTGTTGAGCCCTGCAGCTATGTAACATCTGTTACAAGGATATGAGTGTGCTTTCTCCTTTCTCCCTAACATAGGAGTTTGCCCTTCTATATGATGCAAGGGATGTGTGAGAACATCATAATAATATTAGTGTTCAGTAATAATATTAATAATAATAATAATCACCATTGGTTAGTTTGGTCCAGTCCGTTTTCTGATTGTGATTGACCAGTACCAAATTCTTCAAGATGCAGGCAATCTCATAATGGTATAGCAAGTTCATGGCAGTGCCCTTCCCACCAAACTTTTTGGAGAGGCTAGTGTTACTGTTGGCACTTGCCAGTCATAGTCCTTGCAGTCAGGAGTAAATGATGACATGCTTAAATCAGAGCTGTTTGCTTCCTTCCCAGGGCAGGGATTAAGAAAAAGGAGGGCATTGCTCTGTCTCAGTCTTTGACTACTACAGAATTGTACAGGGTGCATCCGCACATTCAATTAGTGTGGCACCATAAACTCTGGCGCAGTTTGAACTACAGTTAAAGGATCCGGAGTGCAGTGTCTACGTATGTGCCCAGGACTGCAGCAGTTTGAGCCAGGGTCCAGCAGGTTTTTTGAGAGGGGAAAAGGAGGGGTCTACCCTGGGCTTCAGGTCACAGTATCAGATGGCAGAGTGGCTGGCTGGGGCACAAGAGTGCCCAAAGAGCAGAGCCGCGTGGCTAGGCAGCAGGCAGGGGTCTGGCCCCTGCTGCCCGGACTGACCAGGCACAATTTATGCCTGGGTCAGCATTTACACGTACGTTTAGGTGCAGTTATTTTCACTGCTTTAAGATAGTACTGTTGGGGACAATACTGTTGTACGGCAGCAGAAATTAGTTTGCTGCAGTCTACGTGTCATGCGTGCAGACTGTGTTGCTTTACACCGCAGCAAATTAATGTACTGAGCAGTTAAGCACATGTGGGTGCATATACACAGTGTTGTAGGTAAAGACCCATGCTTATTTTTCCCTGCTTTTTCATTTGTTTGATTCATGGCCATGATTAAATTATCCTCATCTTTACAATGCAGGCCATAATGTTCACTTACCTTTTACCAAGAATTTTGCTATCTGTTATCTGATAAATGGTATATGTATGGATTTTTTTTTAAAGGCTTCATACCTTGATTCTTATTGGACCTATCTACACATAACATATATTAGAAACATGGATCATGTAATCTTCAAACACATACATTAGAAGAAAAATGTTGCTAGGAGGGCTGTTATGTACAGACGAGAGATACAATGACCGGAAGTTAAAGCTAAACACAGTTGAAACTTAAAAATTATGACGGCAATAGTGAACAGTAAAAGTAGTAAACTGTTGGAACAATTTACCATCCTTTACCATAAATTGAAGCCTTTAAATTAAGGTAGTTTAAGTGATACTCAAAACACAACCCAAAGTAATTGGCTTGAGTCACTAAGGGAAATTCTAAGGCCCATGTTATGTATACAGGTGTGTGTGAAAATGGTTATCAGCATAGATTCTCATCTCCTTTTTGAAAATCAGCTTACATTTTAGATCTGCTTTGAATAACATAATTAAGCAAAGAAAACACAAAGAAGACCCCCCCCCCCAGCATTATTTTTAACACAGGGGAGTTGCCATCCATTTTTTTTTTTGAGGAAATTTAAAAAAAAAT
>NW_017729018.1:3505556-3510635 GCF_001723915.1 Gavialis gangeticus | reverse complement strand
GATCTGCTTTGAATAACATAATTAAGCAAAGAAAACACAAAGAAGGCCCCCCCCCCCAGCATTATTTTTAACACAGTGGAGTTGCCATCAATTTTTTTGTTTGAGGAAATTTAATAAAAACATTGGTTTAATACTGCATTTCCGTAACACGCTCTCGCTGCATAATTTTGACCTCAGATTCTAAGCTGTGTTTTCATTGGTAGGTTCACTATATGGTTGAAATAAATGTGTTAATACATGCAAATAAATAAAAATTATTTTTAGCTGTTGAAAGAGCCATCAATAAAACAATGAAACTTAGAAATGATACTTATTTTGGAGGCTTTCACTTTTGAAATTATTCTGAGTTAATCCTGAGCTGCCTTTTTTCCTCTTTCTTTTTTCTTTCATTGATTTGGTTAAAAGGTTTGTCCAGAGGGGTTGCATTTATCCGGTTTGACAAAAGGTCAGAAGCAGAAGAGGCAATTACAAATTTCAATGGTCACAAACCCCCGGGTTCTTCTGAACCCATTACAGTGAAGTTTGCAGCCAATCCTAACCAGAACAAAAACGTGGCACTGTTATCACAACTATATCATTCATCAGCTAGACGATTTGGAGGGCCAGTTCATCACCAAGCACAAAGATTCAGGTAGGTTAGAAATAAGATTCTGTCCAAAACCTGCACTGTCATTCTCACTTTCACCTGGAAAAATGTTACATTGTCTCAGCAGTAAATATCTTCATGTGAGTAACAAAAACATATATACTGTATATTCTTAGTGTTAAATAAATGACTGAATTAGAAGGCAGTTAACATAAAATCTTAGCTTTGTATCATTTTTCTTATAACAACAAAATTAAGGGCTAGTTACACTTCATTTCACAAAATAATATACAATGAGAAAATAAGATGTGGCAAATTCCTGATGGTTGATCAGAGAGGTGTCTCTCAACAGATCTCCATTCTCCAGTCTGTCCCTGACTTACAGATATGATATGGTAACTTAATCAAAGTTCTGAACCTTTGGTTCCAACATGAGGGTATGCCATGCCGTGTCAGGAGAACCGTTGTCTCCCAAGGGTATCACTAGTCATTTCCTCTGATTTATAGTTTGTAAGAGTTTTCATGGGTTTCTGATCCATCTCTTCAGCCGCACTGTGATCTGTCTGTCTTTTTTTTTTTTTCTCTTGCATGAACTCGGCAGGTGAATTCTTTGCTTCAAGTGTTCCCCACTAGTCCTTTGAAAAACAAATGAAATAGTCTGCAATTTCCAAGGAACAGATTTCAGTGGAGGTTGTCACTGTTGGCTTTCTCTCTTCCCTGGGAGAACAGATCTTGCTGCCTCCTCTTCTGCACTACTAAATCTAACTCTGATTTTAATAACTAGCATCTTCCATATGAATGTATCAGGACTCTCAGCATAGACTTTGTTCTTTCTTTTTTTGGTTTTCCTACTTTTAGGGAATCAGTCTCTTTATGTTGTATGTGGGACTGGTGGCTACCCTGGTTACTCAAAGCAGGGGAGTGAGGCTGGTTGAACCAACTCAAAGTGGAAATTTGGCCATGTTACTAGGGAAGAATGAGTTTCACAAGGGCAGACAGGGAGAAAATTAGGAAGGCCAAGGAGTGATTTAAGATGCATCTAGCAAGGAATGCAAAAGGCAATAAAAATTATTCTACAAGTATGTAAGAAGTAAGATGACCAAGGAAAGTAGGTCTCTTGCTGAGTGCAAAGGATTATGTGAAGAAGGCTTGAGTATTTGATGCCTCTCTTTATTTCAGTCTTTGCAAATAAAGTCAGCTATCGGATAATAAATGTAGTTGGCAGCAAGGATGGGGGAAGACATGAGAAGCCTAGAGTAGCGGAGGAATAGCTTAGAGGTAACTTCAGATTTTCATGCCGGGAGGATCAGATGGGATGCATGCTAGAGAGTACTGAGAAAATGGCTGTGGTAATTTTGAGATGACATTTTTTAGAGGACTATCAATAGCCCTGTAACGGATAAGAAGACCAGGCTACTGTATTCTAGAAAGACAAAGAAAGGGCATAGTACTTTCCTCCCAATGCACTCCATCTTTCTGTAAGATGGGTACCTGAGAAGCATCTCTGCAGGAATGTCAGCAACTATTCTTTCCATCCCCTTCACAGATTTCGATAGGCTAGGCCAGTGATTCTCAACCAGGCTGCCAGGAATGTGAGGAGACAAGCAAGGTGTGAGAAGATTAGATAAAGGCCAGCTCAGGCTCTTCCTGCCTGACTGCTTCTTTGCCCCCAGTGCCTAGCCCTTCTGTAAGGAGGCAAGCACTATAATAAATAATTTAGTTTTTGAAATGGAGTGCCTTTCAATTTACAAAAGTTTTTGAGGGTGCCTAGAGTCTGACAAGGAGTGCCTTGAGTCTAAAGAGGGTGTGAACTACTGGCCTAGGCTTGAATTGGCTGAACTCTAAATACGACTGTTCTTTTCACCTATGTGACTGAAAGAATAATAGAGACGTACCTGGACAGAGGCAAATCGGTGCTGGTTGTTTTAATATAGTAGCCACTGCCAAAATAAGTGTTGAGCAGCAGCAGCTTCCCTTAGGAGCAAGCCTCTGGCCAGCGCCAACCCCACAACTGCTTCTCACCTGTTTCATGCCCAGTGCTGCACTTAGCTGCCAACAGCACTGCATGGCAGGTGCTGGAGGTGGGACAGGCTACACTTTGGCACCCCTCCCCACCCCCCTTAAGTAGCATCCAGGGGCTCATGCCCTGCTCATCCACCCATAGTTGTGCTCTTAGTTATTCATCCCGGCAATCTGATAAGTAGCCCTATCCAAGAGCTTATTTAAATCAGTGGAAAAGCTTCCAGAGACTTTAGTGGATGCTTATTTGAGCCCAAACACATAAGGATGAGAATACCTGTATCCATCAGTGACAGTCCCTGAGGGCAGCATTCTGGACAGGCACAAAATGCTTGTTGCATTACCTCTTTCTAGCTCGCTTTAGGGACATTGGTTTTTAGTCTCTAAGAGTAAGAGGTCTTTTGAGTGTGTGTGGGTATCTATAAGAGGACAGGTAATCCAGGAATCTAGATCTATTGTCATTTTGAGTTCTGGATCAGATTTTGTATTCAAGGCATGATAGATGTCCTTTTACAACTTCCTGTCTGGATGTTATTCCAGTGACAAATAAATCTGATCAAGTTGTGACGGGGGTAGAGCCCCTTTAAGAAAGAAGGTGCCACTAGGGGCAAGCGTAGGGAATCCAGTCATTGGGCAGATTCCCAGTCTAGAGTACTAAAGAAGGCTCTATCTGCAAGAGAAAGGGCAAAAGGAGGTTGAGTGAGTCTGGAAAGTCTTTGCAGCCTGTTGAAAGGTGCAGGTTGCTTTCAAAACATGGAGAACAAGTACTGTTTGTTTTATAAGCTTGGGGGAAAGGCACTATGGCTGGTGACAGAAATGAAAAAAACAGAACAAAACTGCGCTTTACTGGAAGATGCAGCCCATTAGTTTGACCTGGCTCTGCAGCATCTGTATAGGTAGAGTGCTTCAGTGGCTATTTGATAGAAGTGCCAAAAAAGCCCCACAAAAGTGCCCAGTCTATACAGACATTGGGTGAGCCAGGTCGAACTAACGCCTTGCCACTTCTGGGCATGTGCTGGGTTCAGTGCAGGGACACGCTGCATTTAGTTTAAAGTGCCTGTTTTTTACATTTGTCAGCAGTCTGCTTGCTTTCGTAAGCCTGGAAGAGACTTTCTCACTAGGAGGGTAGGGAAGCACTGGAACAGGTTACCCAAAGAAGTTGTGGAATCTCCATCCTTGGAGTTTTTTTTTAAGACCAGGCTAGACAAAGCTTTGGCTGGGATGATCTGGTTGGGGCTGGTCCTGCTTTGAGCAGGGGATTGGACTAGATGACCTCCTGAGATCCCTTCCAACCCTAATTTTCTATCATTTAATGATTCTTAGAAGGTACTGTTTGACTTGAGCCTAAGGAAAAGCCCATGTTTCTGTTTTACTGTGAAGTCCCTGTGAGGAAAAGGGCTTTGAATAAAACATCTGGCCAGAATCTGGAGCAGGCTGCCAAGAGAGGTGGTATTATCACCTAACTTGGAGGTCTTCAAGAGCAGGCTAGATAGGCACCTGACTGGGGTCGTCTGACCTCAGTCCTTTTCCTGCCCGGGGCAGGGGGTCGGATGCGATGATCCTTCGGGGTCCCTTCCGACTCTACAGTCTGTGAATGTGAAAGTGTGGCTATGAGTCCAGCAAGAGGAGGTGGTAGAGGGTTGTACCAGTTCACAATCATTCAAAGTCATCTAAATCTATTTTTATAGTTGGTATGGAAGCATTGTGCTCGGCACAATCTCTGTGTAGTCTATAGCGAAGAACTTAATTCCCCAGGAATTTGGTCTGTCTGAGCAGAATGATCTTGCATCAGAGTTCTAGAATATAGGTCCTTATTTCATGTACTGATGCTCTGTGGGACGCATGATTTTCTGATTACACCTTTTACTATCTCAATGTGGAAAGACTGCAGTTAGATGGTATTGTCAAGGTACATGGGTCAAACAGTGGAACACAGTTGGGTTCTAGTTGGTTGTAAAAGTTATTTGTGGGGGGGAAGATCTGGGAGTTGCTGGAGACAGCTCAGTAAAAACTTATCATTGTACAGAAGTGATAAAAAAGCAAACAGCTTACCATTTCTCCCTCCCCATGCCCCAAATATTATTTTTTCTTTTTATCCTGTTACCATTATGTAAATTGAGAGAAAGCTCTTCCCTTGTATAGCAGGGGTGTCAAACTCGCCTCATGCCCCAGGCCAGATCTAGACTAGAAAAGCCTCCCTGGGGGCCATATCTGGACCAAGTCGCATGGCAGCAGGTCTGACTCCAGCACTTCCAACTCTGGCACAGGGCATATGGCAGTGCCAGCTCCAGCTGTGTTCCCCAAGCCAGGGTTGCACCTGCTGCCCTGTGCCAAAGCTGCCACTGCCATGGTGTGCCCTGTGCCATGGTGGCAGCTGTAGTTCACAGGGCACACAACAGGCTGCAACCCAGGGCATGGAGAAGCAGCAGCTTCTGCAGCCTCTGTGTGATTTTTCCCCCCCCCCCCCCCCCCCC
>NW_017729018.1:3505061-3505333 GCF_001723915.1 Gavialis gangeticus | reverse complement strand
CCCCCCCCCCCCCCCCCCAGCTTACTGTCAGTGCATGTCTGGTTCCATTTCCATTCCCTCCGGAGGTACGGAGCACATGGAAACACCATCCCCTCCCTGCCCAGCCGATTTGAGCAGTGGTGGCAGCTCTGTCCCAGCATGCTGCTGCATGGCCAGGCGGAGGCTGTGCTTCTGTGTGCTCTGTGCTGGGAGGGAGGGAGGGACGGGGGGATTTCCTGCTTGAGCAGCGAGGGGTAGGGTAGGGCAGGGGGAAGCCAGCAGACCCTGCTGTG
>NW_017729018.1:3486602-3500061 GCF_001723915.1 Gavialis gangeticus | reverse complement strand
GGGGGAGTGGGCAGAGGCTGCATGGAGTAGAGGTGCCGGCACAATGTGGGGAGGGGGAAAGAGGGCAGACAGGCTACAGGGGGAAGTGCCAGAGGGCAAGGAGGCTGCATATCATCACCACCACCACTCCCTGCTGCTTTCTCCACTTTAGCAGTGGTGGGGACGTATTTAAGATGACCCTCCTTTAATTAGATTCTATACATGGAAAATTTATAACAATTTGTTTTCTATATTTCCCACATACAGAGTCTAATTATTGAGAGGGTTGTCTTAAATTCAAGGTCATCTTGGATTTGTCTAAATATACTAATTAGAAATATCCATAGGTGCATTATAGTGGCCCAAGAGCTTACAAAACTTCATGGTTCAGGAAGAGATGATAAAGATGTGTGGGGTGGGCATGTGGAGTTCTTCACACACATTTTTCAATTGCTGCAAGTTTGCTTTATATACCAGAGAACTTTTAGATGACTTCTTTGGAAAGTCTCCTGACTTCCATGGGTTTGGGGTAGCTTGCCTCTTTCTGTTTTTATAAACCAGCCCCTTGTGTTCATATGCCCAGAATGCTTATTGTAGCTGCTTTCTTTGTAGGTTGCCTTGGGGACATCCTTGGAGCTTTTTAGTTTCCAGGAGTAAGAAATTTTGTTAATTTGATTTTTTTTTTTTTTTCTAGAGAACAGATTAGTTCTTATAATTGTTTTGCACAGATGATTTATATCTTGGCTATTCCTCCTTCATCCCCACAGAAAGCTGTTTTTCCTTTTTAGTGTTTAAGCTAGGAGGGAGCTAATTGTTGCACTAGGGTGTTGTTGAACCTAGTACCCAAATACAAGGAGCACAACAAGGTACTGACTGCTGGAACCAACATTGCAGAACTTTGAGTTCAGTGAGTTCCTCCTATCCATGGCCATCCCCAGGATTGGTGATCTGTTGAGATGTAAATCTTAAAAACAAACAAACAAACAAACAAACAAACAAAAAAACACACATACACCAAAAAAAAAAACCAGGCCTCTTTCTGGTCGCATGTAAATAATAATGGGAAGTTGAACACTTTTATTAAAAAGCCCAAAAATAACATAGAAAACATGCACAAAAAAACTAAACCTTTTAAAGTGAAATAAATATTGGCAAGTCATGAAGTTAGTGAGTCTGCTTAGTAAAGCATTGTCCAAGAAGTTGGGCAATTTTGGCATATTAGCAATTTAATATTGAGCACTTGATGTGTTCTAGAATGCTTTTTCTGCTTCTAGCATGCCAGCTGCTTTTTCAAATTAATGCAGTTTGGTACCTCTTCAGTCGCATGTGAATACACATTTACATGATCAAATTGTCCGTAAGTACATGGGAAAAGAATTACATTTTATGTTTGACCTTCAGTTGGACTTTTCTTAAAGTTTTTGTGTACTTAGCTATGCAACTTGTGATGTTTTCTTAAAATAACTTAATGCACTAAATTTCCTAGGTTATGGGATAGAAATGGAGCATGAGGGGCAAAGTAGGTGAGGGAATAGAATTTGAGTTGGGAAAGAAAACATTGAGAGTAAAGTCTCTTGTTCATTTGAAGTACTGCATTGGGGTTTATGCAGGTAGCGCTGAGGCAGGATTTGCAGGGAGTAGTGAGAGGACGATGTGCATGGGGTAGGACAGTCACCCTGGACTTGATTGTTTTTCTGTACTGGTGTAAATCAGGAATAAATACTTGAAGTCAAGAGTTTAACTAGTAAGGCATGGATTTGAATGACAGGAGATGCAAGCATTTACATTTAAAAAAAAAAAAAGACGAAAAATTGTAACTAAATTCTATATTTATGATAATTACAGTTCTTCTGCCAACTATACATTAGTCGGTATCCAAATATAAAAATTTTAATCATTAATATACAAATTACTAAAAAAAAATTTAAATCCACTGGCAGTGATACTCTACTAACAACGTGGGTTGTTCCAACTAGTGGGCAGTTACTACAGAAGTCCTAAAGATGTACTGAGTACCTTGTTAGAGATTGAGGTACCTGTATCTGTATCTGCCAGTCAGAAGTGCAAGTGGTTGCCTTCACCTGCTGCCTTACGGTGGACAAGAGATCAAGCTTCATTATGCTCCTGGAAAAAAAATTTGAACTGAGAAGCCATGAGAATCTATTGTAGAGGCCCTATACAAGCCTCTTGGAGAGAAAATGGGGATGGCTGAAGATGGTTTGAGGCTTGTGGGAGGCCTCTGATACTCAGTAGCATTTAGTAGTTCAATACTGATGCCATAAAGTATCCTGAAAGTTTAGATGAGCTTCAAACTAGCATTGATTACTCCACATAGTGGAAATTGCATAATCCTACTTTGCAGCTATGGCCTAGCTTAGCCCTTTCTCCTTTATAATTTCCAATTTCTCCTGGTGACAGATTCAAAGCACTTGACTCTTTTTTTTCCCCCTCTTTCTACCTGCTGACATTTGGTTATCCTATGGTAAATGGGGAGGGTCAAATATTTTGACTAGAAGTTTTAAGAATATTTATTCAGTTGCTTCCCATTCAAATTAATTTATTTGATTGAATTGAACTTTTACATGAAATATTGTGCTTTTTATTTGCTAGGTTCTCTCCTATGGGTGTAGATCACATGAGTGGGCTTTCTGGTGTAAATGTTCCAGGAAACGCATCTTCTGGCTGGTGTATCTTCATCTACAACCTTGGTCAAGATGCTGATGAGGGAATCCTTTGGCAGATGTTTGGCCCCTTTGGTGCGGTTACCAATGTGAAAGTTATTCGAGATTTCAACACCAACAAGTGCAAAGGTTTTGGTTTTGTGACCATGACAAACTATGAAGAAGCTGCAATGGCCATAGCAAGTCTTAATGGCTACCGCCTGGGGGACAAAATCTTACAGGTTTCCTTCAAAACCAACAAGTCCCACAAATAACTTGCTCGTGCTTTTTGTATGGAATAGATAATTGAGTGACAGAAGTTGAAACATTTTTGTTAGTGTAAAACTCATTTTGCGCCAATTTTCACAAGTGTTTGTCTTAGTCTAAATGAGAAGTGAAAAAGGTTTTTATACTCTGGGATGCAACTGACATGTTCAAATGTTTGAAATCCCACAATGTTAGACCAATTTTAAGTTCCTTAAGTTATTTCATTGAAAACATATATATAAGAAGCCCCTAATAGCTTAAGTCCCTCTGGATGGTGGTAAAATTGAAGCATGCTTTCACTTATGAGACTGAATTTTGTTCCATTGAATATTGTCTGCAAAAACTGGAATTTTTTTATTCGAACTATCTAGCTGACTCCATTAGTGTGTCATTCCCCCATCCCCTTTGAAGCTTGGAAAAAAAGTTGAAAGCACTGTTGTTTTAGTTGGCAGTATACTGCTTTATAAAGTAATTTTCATCGCTACATTTAGTTGAGGAGTAGACTTTATAAAGTGAAGGTCTTGTAAGTAGTAGCATGCTAGCATAACTTTTAACACCATTGATGAGGTAAGTTGCACACTGAAGAGTAGCCAAGTTGTCAAATTAAAAGGTTTTACAAATACTTTTAAAGCCCATTTTCTAATAGGAATGGACCAAAGAGTTTCAGAGAAACTCTGGGAAGATTTCAGAGTCAAAACGAAACTCCAAAAACAGTGTGAATATATGTTGTTTACCAGACTGAATCTCTTCTGTCCAGATATCAATGCATGGTGCACTACTTACTGGTACATTATAATGCAGCAAGATTCTTACTCATTTTCAAAGATCGTTATTGTTTTGAATACCTAAGGGCAGTTTTATTTTGTAAAAACAGTTCAACATTTGAGCATTGTATTTCTCGCATCCCTTCTAATGAGTGCTAGATTTTTCTATTTTAATAGGATTTTGTTTTGATGACTAGCTTTACGTATTGAACACTCAGCAGAAAAGTACTTACTTCTTGCAAGTTAGATATTACTTTAAAAAACCTTGATTTGTAGATTTAAAGATTAATCCCCCAAGTTTTCTGCAGACTGCCTTGAATCTTTGAGTTGTTCTGTTTCTGTTAATTTTCTTTTGCTTTTTTGTGTTTTTTGTTTGTTTTTACTTTTGCATTTAAGACCATTAAATTTGATTTTGTTTTGCTCAAATTTTGTTTTGTTTTTTATTTTATATTATTTTTTTTGCTAAGTATTGCACAAAGTGTCCAGCTTTTAACGAGTATTGTTTTAAAAAAAAAGAACTATAGTTCTTCGTTAAAATAATATAATTTTCCTTTGACAGATGCATAGGAGAAAAAATTATGTGAAAATAAAAGCACTATAACAAACCTGTCACATAAAAAGTATGTGCCACAGTGATTTAAAAATATGGTAGATGTTCCTTTAGAAAGTCTGAAAAGGATTTTCGTATGTCAGATACAGCATATGCAGGGGAGGTAGGTACATAGTGTGCAGGAGTAGGGTCCTCCACCTGAGTGACTTTTAAGACCATTATCTGGGTTTTCTCACCAAAGTTCAGAGGAAATGCAGAAATTGGGACAATTCAGCAGCATTTTTCTTTTGAGCGAATCTCTGCCAATCTCCAAAAAAAAAAAAAAGAGTAGTCAGGCCTCCCCTTTGGGTTTTGGAGATGGTTCAGTGCATGTGTTTGTTTAGTGCCCAAAAGCTGGTTCTTGAAGATTCTGCTTTGCAGCCCTCTTTCAGCAGCAGGACCTGCAGTCCTGTGCCACCTCTGGATTTCTGTCCCATCATTGCCATCGTTTATTTTTGGCACTTGTCCTCTTGTTCAGAAAACTGTGGGCACCTCTGGATTTCTGTCCCCTCATTGCCATCATTTATTTTTGGCACTTGTCCTCTTGTTCAGAATACTGTGGGACTTTGCTCTAATTTCAGTATGTGTGTGTGGGGGGTTGTTTTTTCCTTCAGTCAGCAGGCATTCATTCACCTATCCAGTAACCTGCTGGTTTGTTGCTGTACATAGCCCTTGGCTGACTCCAGGAGAGCTCAGTGGTGGTAGACATCATCTCTGGCTATGTAGCGCATGCGAGGCTGAGTTCACGTGCAGTTAATTCGAGTGCTCTCTGCTATTTTATAGATGCAACCTTCCCTTTTCTGCAAATCCCAAGCTCTTGAGGTGCATCCATCCTCAGATAGGTTGGATGTCCTTTCTAAACAATAGCCCTGGAACGGGACCCTTCACCAACCCCTTTCCCATGTGTTTCCATTTCCTTCCCTTCTCAGAAAGTTGTCCTTTCCCCATGTCCTCTGGGCATTAGCAGTGTTGCTTGACTTATTGCTCCATATTGCATCCTGAGATCCTTATTTAAATAAACACACTCCATCCTTTTCCATCACCTGTATTTGTCTTCAGAACTTTTTGTGCCTTTTGACTCTTCCATCAGTACGTCTGTCAAGATCCCAGGATCTTCCTTGTAGTTGCTTTCATTTCCTGGCTCCTTAAAAAAAAAAAAATTATAAAAAATATATAATATTATAAATATATAATATATTTATATTTTTATATATATAAAAACACACACACTAAGAGTAAGGCTTGGTAAGCTCTCAATAGTAAAACTCCTAACATGGCCAACTCAAGATGTTTTACAGAGTAGCATCCCCCTTTTAACCTTTTAATAAATTATATATATAATACTATATGTTAAAAGAGGGTGCTACTCTGTAAAACATCTTGAGTAGGCTATGTTAGTTTTACTACTGAGAGCTTACCAAGCCTTACTCTCAGTTTAAAATTCTCCTTGAAGATTTTGTGACACCACTGTCCTTTTGTTGGTGGCTTCAGCTGCATTAATTTTTCTTGTCTTGTGTTCTTCTCTTACATGAGTGAGGAACAATGTTATGGTTTCATCCAATGATGAAGAATCCATTTCTAGTAACTTGTTGGGCCATGCTTGCTTTCATCAGGGTTCTTTTCGTCCTGTTTAATGTTGTCTGTTTGATTCGTCTGAGTAAGCTACCACTCTTCCAGTGAGGAGAAAAGGGAAGAAAAGAAACAATTCTTTTAATTTCTTGAGGAGTGGAATGTGTCCCTTTTGAGTCATCCAAACCACTTCATTTATAGACCAGACCTCCTTGTCACCACCCACAGTGTTGCCAGTCTGACTCCACAAGCAGAGAAATTTTGGCGTGCATTCACTTTCTGGTAACTAAGATAGGTGAGTTTTGACTCTTGCTGGACCTCCCATTTCTCAGTCCATCTGTAAAGACTGCATGGTGGAGGTTCAGGCAAAACTCTGAAGTCCAGTAAAAGAAATCTTTCAATTTCTTCTGCTTGATGGTTTGGAAGGACTTGTACTCTGTATCTAGACATCTAGTGCACTAGGTATTTTCCAGTTTGTATCAGAACATCAGCATTTCTAGTATTTTTTGGCACTTCATCGGTTGGGGAGTGTACAAATCATTACTCTTCCTTTTGGATGACGAAGTAGTCAAAACAAATGCTTCAAGAAAGCACCTCTGTTTCGATCTGTGTTCCATGTTGCAGCTTTTTGAGCTGTAAAACTCATTCTCAAGAGCTTATACATGTAAAGACCCATTTTCCATTTCAGATTTCTCATCAGTTAAAACAGGGAAGTAAGATACAGTAAAATGCCAGGTTTTGCTAACTGGACTAAGGCATCCTGATCAGATCAGCCCTGCACATGCTGAATCTGACACAATTGGCTGCACTATCTGAGGACTTTTCTGACTTTAGCCCTTTGTGATAATGGTGAAATATCTGTGGGCACCTTTAATCTGCTTCCCCTCCCTAGCATTCAGACATCACTCTAGTGCTGACCTAATGAAAAGTCAAGTTGATAATCTCTTGGACATCAAATGCTACAATTACTGTGCTTCAGAGGATAATGTGTGCGCACTGGGTTAGATGGTATCAAGGCTGTAATCCAAAGAAGAAGAATCTGAACTTCACGGAATCAAGATTAGTGGGTCTGGAGGGCACTAGCCTTTTTGCTGTCCATCCTGATTGTGCCAACTGGAATCATGGAAGCTTAAAAAATTTTCTGAGAATGAGCCTATTTTTCATTCACTTACCTTTTACCTTCATCCAAGAAAACCTTGATGAATGCTCAAGGGACTAGCAGGTGAAAGAACAGTAAAACAAATCGGTGATGCTATTTTTTTTAACCAGATGTGTCAATTTAAAAGTTAATTTGTTATATCATTTGTTACAACATTCAGCTACCTTCATCCTGCCTTAAATTATAAGGACATGTGGTTTTGGAAGGTGAATGCTCTAGTGATTTAAACACACTAGTGACTAAAACATACACATAGTGGCATGCCTTTCACTTGCATAATCCCCTTTTCTAGGATATGCCCTGATATGAGTCAGGATAGGTTTTACTCTCTTTGGCCTGATGACCCTGACTTCTAATACTTGGGCATAGATTTGCCCCAGAATCTTGTTTTTCTACCACATATTTGAAATCCTATTATGTAAAGGCCCATTTCTGTGTCTAACCCTGAACCAGCCATGGCCAGAAAAGCTGTGACAGGATACTTTCCAGCAAGGGATTGGTATTTTTTAATCAAAGCTGCATGACTGCCGTAGGTATACCCCTTCATCAAGCCTGCAATTTCTGTTGAGAGGGGAACCTCTGCTGGCATCTTACTTCCTTTGTTTTTACCTGTCTTTCTATTCCTGCAAGAACTTCCTACCATCATAGCTCTAAGCAGGCTCTTACAGGACCAAAGTATAGGTGCTAAACACACTAACTGCATTGGACTGCCACTGTAATTTGATATGAATATGGATACCTGGCACTTCTTGCAAGGCTGGTGGAGTTTCACTCTAAGATGAGACAATTTGTAGGTAAGGTAAACCCCTGTCCTAATTAAAGGATGGAATATCCTTCAAGACTGAAAATGTTCTGGGCTTCGGCTGTTATTTTTTTAAGATACATAATTAAAATTTAAAATGTTAAACTTTTTTTTAAATTTTACATTGATTGAAGGATTTATTCAGAAATGGACTTTTCCTAATTTCTTGTAAGTAACAGTTCATTTACGTTCACTGCACAAGTTTCCATTATGGAAAGATTTTTACCTCTCTGAAGGAGTCTAGCAGCTAAGGCCTATGTATCGAGTCTTCAGAAACGGGCCTCTTTTGGCTGTTTACACAGAGGGACATTTCACAGTAAATGCAGTCAAAAAAATTAGTGTTGCTGTGTGCATTTGTGCAAAGGTAAATGCAACTCCTTCACATGAGAAGACAGCAACAAAATAAATCTGAGAATCATGAAAGCTATGAATGGAGCAGAAGCAAAGCAACTTGTAGTGGTTTTAGCGTGTTTCAATTGCAAAGACACCAGGAGTTTCTTATGCATGCACTGAAGTAAATGTTGAGAGGATCATCCTCCTCTGAAGCCATTTCATCATAACAGTTTGGATTCTTTAAACTTCTGTGCCCTACAGTGCTGTAAGATGTGGAGGAAGGAGATCTGAATCAATGTAGCCATGCTGTTTTCATGTCCCTGAGCCCTGTGGCACCCCTCCATTCAACTTTCTAAGTTTGGGACTGTGAAGGATTTCAGGAGCGTGCTTGGGTTGGAAGGGGAGGCATCAGGAAACATCACTGTCCTGAGCAGTGTCCAACCAGTGGTGTGTGTTCAAACTTTTTTTTTCCTTTCCTATTGTTTGTTTGGTTTTTTGGTTTGTTTTTATTTTGATTTTCAGCACATCTGTATCATGATAGCATCAGAAAACACACTAAAAATACTGAGGTATCCAAGCCATTGGAACAAATTATGGATATATCACTGCAGTTAACTGTAGGTGATCAGTATGTGGTCATTTACACTTGCAGACAGCAAATGGTTTGAATACCTTTGCACCTGAAGGTTTGTAAAGCCATCTGTTTTTGTAGTATTTTTACAGCAGCATGGAAAGTTGTAGCAATTTTACTCTTGCAAAACAGTTCAAAATTTTGAAGTAGGTTACTGTAGCACTTACTGTCGAGAACGTTCAGCAGTATAAATGTTGCTCATTCTTGAAAAGACGAGCCAGTTTTTTTTTTAATATTCAATTTCAAATGAGCTCTTTATAAGCAGTTGCAGAATTTTACATTTAATCTTCTGGATTAAGGCAATAAAATGGTGGTTCCTCAGAAGTTTTTGAAAGCTTGCTTCAGTTTAGCATACAACTGAAATAACTAAAGTTTAAACTTAAAGTTTCCTTAATTATATAACATGTAATGGACTTCAGAAGGATGTCTCTAAATATGCTAGATTAGTGCTAACAAAAAAATTATTGGAATTAGGCCCCCTGATATTTACTTGCAAAGCATTGTTACAGTTTGAAAACATGTTGTTTTTTCATTGTACAATTTTTTAATGAATTATTGGTTCACCATAATTTACAAAAGTAAAATATAGAGCTTTGTGTCATAATACTACCTCTTAGTGCAGTGTTGCTGAACCTCCAGCCTGCAGGCTGAATCCAGCATGCAGGTCTATATAATAGGGCCTGCAGAGCTCACCATGAGTCCAGACATTTGACAGTGGGGGAGTGGTGACAGCATTAATTGCCATGTCTTCCAGAGCCTTAGCAATTAATGCTGCTGCTCCTTGCTTCCAAAATTCTGGACCTGTGGGGAACACGGCAAGCCAGAAGGCCCTGCACACCAGATTGCATCAATACATGGGGTTGCTCTGTGGTCAGATCTGGTGTGTGGGCCAGATCCCGCAGATGGATTGATCTAGTTGAGCTGATGCACAGGATCACACCCTGACTCAACCCCACACACTAACTGCACATGGGATCTGGTTCATAGATCAGCCCTGCCCATGGGATCCAGCCTGTGGACCAGCCCTGAGTCGCTCATGCAGCCTGCAGGGCCAGAAGGTTGAGCACAGCTGTCTTAGTGTAAGTTACCATATATTTTGACTTCCATTATAGGGAAGCTTGCTCTTAGTAACACTGTCAATTAAGCACCTTATTATACCATTTCTATATTTTGGCACCTAAGTAAAGCTTTAGGTAAAAGGGACCAAATTCACACCTAGCATCAGCAGGCACAACTCCATTCATGGGGTTGTATCCATTTCTTCAAGGAGTGAATTTGTCACTGTGTACCATGTGTACTTTAATCTCTGTTTGGCAGCAGGGACACCTGCTGTCTTCAAGGCAGGTTCCTAACCATGGGTCTGCATTTACTCTTTCAAGTTGGGAAATCCCAACACTATCCCAAGATGGTTAAATAAACATTGATAAAGTTCAGCATATGATAGGCATATACTATTTGTTTCCCGTGTTATAAAACTACAAGAAATAAGAGAACACAATTGCTTCACTTTTATTTGTAAGAAAAGGTACTTGTATAATGCAAAACTTTAGAATCTACATGGTGCAACCAGTAGAATTGAAAATTAAGGTAACTTAAAACAAAACACCTTTTCTTGGTTTAAATCAAATACAACATTATTTTTTTCCATTTGCCTTGTTTGTAGCCTTCATATGTAGTAAAAAGTAAAAAAAATTAGGTGTATCTTTCTCCCTGTGCATGATTAAAAAACCCACAATTGATGTTAAACTCCTATGATTTCTAAAATAACACAAAGCACCCAGTGAGTGGCTTTGCTTTTAGAACCTGTTACTTTGTTCAGTCTTGCTGCAGTTTTGTTATATATCACACCTGGTTAAAAAAAGGATCAATTTAAACTACAAATATTTTTCTGTTGAGTGGAACTTTAAACACTAAATGCATTTGTTTAATAATGATGGAAATTCAGTAAAAGTGGAACTACCATCTGAAATCTTGAAATATTGCTACTGAGTTCACACTTTAAAATTATTCTCATTAATTATTGTTCCCTATTTTTAGGCATTTTAAAATAACCTTTCAGTGATAAAGGTAAACTTTTTCACTTGGTCATTAAGAAGAAAATGACTTGAGACATTTGAAGCATCATAATTTTGGATAAATCTTTATTTGATCAGTAACTTTGAATAATACTGTACTTATAGTCTTTTTACTGATTTTTTTTTTTTCTTTCCCTTAACTTATGTAACCTTTTTGTTTATAAAGTAATCTGTTTGTGGGACAGAAGACTTTATCAATTGTTTTCCATACTGTACAGTATATGGTTAAACATTTTGTATATTTAGTGTGTTTTTAAGTTATTGATTTGTTTTATATCAAATAATTTATTTTTCAGGTACCATTTTCATTTTAACTTTGTTTTTACATGGGTTTATTTTAAATAAAGTATGACACTGCTTTCCAAATGTCTAAAATGAAGTTGAATCCCATTGTGTTATTTTGAGAGTACTTATGTAAATTTAGCTTATTTTAGTAATATTTTCAGACATGTACAAAGACCATCTTTTCGTTGCATTTTAACTCATACGCTTGGAAGCTCTTAGTAATGTTTTTTAAGCAACAAACGTAAAAAAAGAAAGTTTTACTATTCAAGAACTCCACTTCTTAAAGGACCTATGAAAGAAGAATAATTTTTGTAGTACCCTGTGGATGGAGTAAGACCATTCTATTTTCTAAATGGTATTCACTAAAGTTAAAAAAAATAAAAATAAAATAAAAAAACAAAACACAAATCGCTTGCAAAATTTTCAGAATTTTTAAAAATACAAAGTAAATAATTTGTAAATAGCATAAAGGCTTTTTTTTCTTGTTGTTTTTACCACATGCTCATTGCTATTTTTGTTAAACACTGTTCAAAACTTGTTCATAATGTTTCTAAGTGATCCGGAATGAAAACTAAAGTATTTTTAAATATAAAATTACAGTTTGGGGTTTTGCTTAATTTTTACTTGTTAAAATACTTTGTTTTCTCCACAGGGATTGGATATTGTTGTGCATTGTACATTACCTGATTGGAATGCTGAAATTTTTTCAGAAGGATCTGTGTTTTCTTGAAACAAGATAATCAAGATTGCTACACGATAGATTTTGGTTATCTGTAATGTTATCAGCAAAGATGGAATTAAAATAAGGCACATGGTTTACTTTTTATTTGCAGGAAAACATGTTGTGTTTTTTCCCTTCAAATGATGGTTTTTACATTGACTGAGCAGGTTTTTAAATCAAATTGTAGAGTGCCTCAAGTCCTACTTTGAAGTTTTGAGAGGCAAATGAGTTTCTCTTAAAAGATCAATCCTTCCACACAATTTTCAAGTCAGGTAGGAAGTTTTAAGTGGATTTTGGTGAATTCCTTTCCCTTGTTTCTTTATGATACTTTTTTCTTTTGAGAGGCAAAGGTTACTATCAGGTGGGCAGGGTGCTGGGCTTTAAGTATGTGATCAGGGCCAGTTTAACCCTTTAGTGGACCGTAGGCAAACAGCTCATGGGGCCCCTGCTTTTTTCACTTAATTATAATATGTAAAATAAGCACAACCTGGCCCCTTCACTTAGGGCCCTAAGCATATGCCTAGTTTGCTGATGCAGTAATCTGGCTCTGTTTGTGATTGCCCAGCTTCTGCTAAAGAAACCATCGCTTGATGCTAACTCCCAAGCCAATTATTACTCTTGTCTCCACCCTCCCCCTTTTTGGGGAAGGTCAATGAACAGTTGACTGTTCCAGGCACATCTGGATGCCATTGGTTTCCTGGACCACTGTCAATCTAACTTTCTTCCTAGAGACAGCGCTGAGATGGTGCGCGCTTATGGCTTTAGTCGGTGATCTTTGCCTGGAGATCAACAAGGGAAATTGCTCTGCTGATCTTCAGCAGCCTTTGATTGCAGTTGATGATGAAATACTTACGTGACCTGGTGGGTGTTTTGTGGGACACCTCTAAATTGGGTCTGCTTTTTCTTAGCAAGGGAGGTCCCAGAGGGTGGTGACAGGCAAGTGCTTGGCATCCCCTCAGGGATCTTCCTGTAAGGTCACCCCTCCTGCTCAGTGTGTATATGAGACCACTGCATGAAATTTGTGCAGAGTTTTGGAGTGAGATGCCATCAGTGTACTAATGACACCCAGCTTTACCTCTCCTCTTCTCACCGTGACCTCAGTCTTGATCCTTTTCCAGTGCCTGGCTGCATTTGAGAACTGGATGTGGATGAGCCAGTTTAAACTGACAGAGATGGGTAGACCACTTGACTTGTGAGGGAATGGGACATTTATCACTAATGTGGTTCAGCTTCCCCTTGTTATGTATTGGGTTCGTCATATGGTAGCAGTGGCCAGGAATACGTGTCACCAGCTCCATCTGGTGCAAATGCTCCATCTGGTGCAAATGCTATGACCATTTCTTTCAGATTCAGACCCGGCTACCATCATCCATGCCTTTGGCCTCAAGGCTAGACTTCTGCAATGCCCTTATTTAGGGCTGCCCTTGAAAACCATCTGGAAGCTGCAGTAAGTGCAGAACATAGTGGCTTGCCTTCTGACAGCGTAGGTCGCCAGGAGCACATAAATTCAGTGCTCCAGGGTCTGCTCTGTCTCCCAATAGCATTCTGGACGCAATTCAAGGTGCTGGTTTTGAACTACAAAAAAAAAAAAATGATCTGAGCCTTGTATATCTAAGGGAATGCCT
>NW_017729018.1:3468140-3481602 GCF_001723915.1 Gavialis gangeticus | reverse complement strand
ACAAAAAAAAAAAATGATCTGAGCCTTGTATATCTAAGGGAATGCCTTCTCCCTTACACCCCAGCATGATTCCTAAGTCAGTTGAAAATAACCTCCTGCAAGTACCATCAGGATCTTAAGTCCACTTGGCAAAAATGCATTGGAGGTTGTTCTTGGCAGCTGGTCCTTAGCTATGGAAAGTCCTCCCTCTTGAGGCCTGCCAGAGCCCAAGCCTGGATATCTTTTGGAAGCTCTCCGACCTTCCTATTTGTGCAGGCATTTCGCAGGCAGAGCTAAGCTGAGATATTGCATTTGCCAGGGTTGGGGGGAGGTGGTCTCAATTTCATGTTGGTATTCTTATTCCCTTAAAATGTTTTGTTCTCTTGCCATTGCTGTTTTATGATATCCCATTCTCTTATTGTAAGCAGCTCTTTGGGAAGGTGGCATATAAATCAAAAAAATAGTTTTTTAGTCTGAGGAAAAAACGTCAAGTAATTGTATAAAGTAACTCTTTTTGAAAGAAAGACCCATGATAGTTTTCTTTCATTTATTTGTGGGAAACATTCTGCCCAGTTAACTTGTATCAACCTCTTTGTTCAGTTGGCTTCTCTGAACGTGCTGTGTTCAAATAGCACTATGACTTTTCTTCTTTGCTTCACTGGCAGAAAGTCTTGCCACTTCTTGATATTGAAGTCAATGTCAGGCAAAGTTAGGTAGAACAGTGTTTTTACGTTGTTCTTTAGCCATAAAAATCATCATTTTGTTGTCTTTCTGAGTCGTGATTTCCTCTATGCCCTGGGAATTTTGAGACAGGCTCAGATTCTGCGTTACCTTGCACTTATGTAGTTATTTATAGCAGTGCAATGTGGGTGTAGAACAATATCTAATAAGGTATCCTGCACCTGTATTAAGGACTGCATGAGATACAGGGCACTAGAGAATCAGGCACACAAGTTGTTGCTCTTGCTAAATCTGACCTAGTTAAAACTTATAATTTCAAATTAAATTATTCCTGCCTCTCACTTGATTAGCCTAGCATGGTAAACGTAGATCAAGGTTTTCATGAGAGATATGAAGTACGCGTCAGGGTTTACTCTTTAAATGATTAACAACAACAGTTATACCAAGATGCATCTAAATCCCTTCTTTTTGGTTTAGTGTGTTTTAAATTGGGTTTACAGCTGTCCTGAGCTTACTTCCTCAAACTAAGCGAGACTGCTTCTCTTAGCCTCTTCATTTCCGTGTTTTGTTCTGTTTTTTATAGGCTTTTAGTCCCACGTGCTTCAATAAACAGGTTCGCTGTAACTGGTAGAATGTTTGTACCCTCTTATATGAAAAATCACAAGAATGATGCTAACTTACTGTGCCTGCTTTCAAGTTGCAAACAGAAAACACTAAAACCAGACATTTTCTGCTGCCGCCTCCTTGCAGTTATAGCTGCTACTACTGGATTCAAAGCCAGACAGACTAACTCCCAAATGGAGTTTCCCTGTTTATGTAGTGCTCCCAGAAAGAGCAGTCATTCAGCTTCTGGAGATCGCCGCTTCCTAGATTTTTCAAAGCTTATCTCACTTCGCCTGCAGAAAGAAAATTGGGTGGAATCATCTTCATTTTAAGTTCCAACCACTTTATGCTCTAAAGACTTTAGAGTAAAAGGGTTAAATGCTCCACTCGCTTCCTGTGTATTGGTATTTCAGGAAGCTATCTGGGACTATTTCCATAAAGGTCTACAGCCTGATGCTGTTTCTCTTCTGTCATATCTCGATGTGTATGTGAATCTATTAAAATATATTCTTTATTCTAAAACAGAAAAATAAGTTTTTGTTTTCTCAAGTTTCATAGCATCTAAGAATCCCATGTAGTTACCATGGAAAAACTAGTTGTTTCTCCCCCCCTTTCAAATTCTTTACTGTGAGGCAGGTTGCCAGCCCAAGAATTTTTTTTTTGACCACCTGCAAACTTTACTGACTGACTCTTTCTTTTTACTGACACTTCTATTGTCAGTAAAAACAAATAAAGATCTTGGGTTGGCAACCCTGTGTGACTGCAGCAATGGGGGTAACAGGGTGTCCCCTACTTGCTGCATACCCTGACACCCCTAACTGCACCCTGTAGCATGGTGTCTCCCCAGCCTTGTGCCCTGCTCCCATAGCTGCAGCACAGACCAACCCTGAAGAAGCCTACCTGCAACCCAGCAATATTACAGGATGAGAAGCAGCAGCAGCAGCACATGGCTAGAGGGGGAGGCCTCTACAAAGCACTGAAAGAGGGCAGCTTCCTGCTGGGTGTTGCACTCCTGTTGGGACACCAGATGGTGCTGCTTTGCTCTGTCTGTCAATCAGTCAAGCTCCCGCTGTCCAGCTTCTTTCCAAGAGGGATCCTAACAAAGCAGCAGGAGCTTGATTGTTTTACAGAGGGCTTAAATTTACTTATGGACTTTATGGACAGGTGTTTTTATGGCTGTCCATATTTATGGGCAGCTAGAAACTGCCTGTCTCTGTCTTTGTAAAGGCATTCTCTTCTTTTTTTCCTTTTGCTGGCAGGAGCAGGCAGAAAGGGAAAAAGTGGAAAGTTTAGGATAACTCATTTGATGTCTGATCCACCACAAATAGAAGTGAATAAATAACATGAACTGTAGAGAGATGCCTTTCTCTTTCCTCTTCACACACCCCCTGCAATTACCTTTTATCTGTGCCTCATGTAGAAAATGTTAAATTAGTGGAGCTGGTCTGATTCCAGTTCTTCACCAAACATTTACTAACAATTTGTTGGAGAAGATTTCTTTGTAATGAAAGCTCTTCACACTCATTTTGGACATATTTGAGTCAAAATGAGACTTTTTCAGCTTAACAGGCAAATTCAGAACACAGTACTATATATGCAAAATGAAAACTCTAAAAGCTAGATAATCACATGGATCTCTCTCCACAAAGCTCTAGTTGGAATAAGTGCAGTAAGATAAATGTACTTCATCCTAAATTGGAATTTATGGAAAAATTTAGTGAAATTTTAAAAAAATGAGATTTGGCTAATTCCTGCATCCATTGCTGTTTGCGATTTGTAAGTTAGTAACACAACTTTTTTGAAGGCTCTAATTGCAACTGATCCTCCTCTGACCAGTGGAATTAATTCTGCTGGTTACTGCAGCCTCTGTATACTTCTCCAGTAGCATGTAAATGCCATAAAAGTGGGCAGAATGCACTTAACCTAAAAGCAGTATAGGAGCCAATATAGCCAGCTCTGTGTTTCCCTTTCTTCTCATAACCTTTTGTAAGAAGCATGTTAGAAGGCGTTGAAGGGAATGTGGGGAAAGGGTGCCCATAGCACTCATTGCTATATGGATTCTGGCCTGTAGTGCAGCTTAGCACAGGTTCAGCTGCTGTAAGGTTAGGGCACCTTGTGGGGAAAATCTAATTTATGCCAGAGAATGTTTTGATGTCAACAGCAAACGAGCATTGCAAAATGTAATACAGAACTATTTTTGTTTCCTTTTCACCCTTCCAAACCTATGTTTTTCTTTGATTCTTCCTTCTGTCTCAACTTTCAGGAGACAGCTTTGGTCACTGCATGTACCTTTTATACCCTTAAAAATCTAAGTTTTACTTCTGTAACTAACTCTTGCAGTCATTTTCATACCATAATGCAATCGGTCAGTAAACAAGATATGGAAGTAAAAAAAAAAAATAATAATCTGCATTTGGGTAAAAAAAAGTGCTTTATGTCCCTTAGCATTTCTAAGATGACTAATACTGATGCAGGAAAATATGTTTTCTGTAAATTTTCCCAAACCTCAGTACTGTGTTTAAAAAAAAACAAAAACAAAAAAAACCCCCTCTAATGAAGACTGTCATCACTTCCTTGAAACTTCCCTTTCCCACCTACACCTTTATCCTCATAAAGCAAAGTGATGTTGTTTCCTCAAAGACTGAGCAGCCTTCATTGTAATTCTCTGTTCTTTTAGGCATCAGCTACTCTGCTTGCTAGCTTTTTATCACTGCTGCATAGGCCTTCTTAATTTGTTAATCCTTTCTTATCACAGGAATGGCGCAAGGAAGACAATCCAGCCCCTTCAAGAATTACCATGAATGTAATGAATGAGGACTATGACTGATCTGGCACTGAACGTGACTGGCTGGGGTGCACCATCTCCTCCACGTTGTAACCCCCTTGTCGTCGGATCGCAAAATGAGCATCCAGTTTTCCTGCATTAGCTCAGCTTAGCTCAGGACTCTCTTCATTGTAATTCTCTGTTCTCCTGTAACTCTCCAAACACAGCAGAGTTAAGGGTCCCAGCAGGCATTGTTGACAACTCTGGTGCAGAGCAAGTTAAAGGATATTCCCATATGCAACATTTCCATGTTATGTCACTTGAGATTTTGCCCTCTGTGCTCCTACCACTCACTTGGTTGGCTTAGGACAGGGGTACTCAACCTTCCAGCCCCACAGGCCAGATGAATGGCATGGGGCTGGTCCATGGGCTGGATCCTGCACACTGGGTTAGTCTGCAGGCCTGATCCAGCATGGGGTTGTCATTTCCAGATCTGGTCCCACTCACCAGTGGCATCTAGCAAGCAGAGCTGTCTCATTTGGCCTGAAGGGCTCCCCACTGCTCCAGAAATTTGGTAGCAGGAGAGCTGCGGTTAACACTGCTGCAGGTCTTCTACCACCAAATTTCTGGACCCATGGGAAGACCAATGGGCTGCATGACATGGCCTTACAGGCCAGATTTGGCCTGCATACCAGAGGTTGAGTGCCACTAGCTTAGGAAAATAGTGTTCAGGATTATATTGTCTCCTGAGGGCCTGCACAACTCTACATTCAGAGGGCAGGATTCTCAGGTTGTCACCCAGTTACCCTGCTTTGAATAATGTTTTATTTGACCAGAACGTGGAGTTTCTTAAAGGCAACAGCAGGTGATATTGTCAGATTTGAGCTTTTCTATCTCTCCCTCTTTTTTTTCAATTTTGTCATGGGTCTTTCCATCCTTTTGGTGCTTCAAAGCACCAAGTGGTCATGGAGGCAGCTTTTCACTCTCGAGTTGTGCTTGACCACTGGCTACTTTAATTTAGGAAACTGACCTGGACTCTAACCCCTAAATATAGAGATGACACTAGTACCAACAGTTAACATTTCTAACTAGATTCAGTGGTGGGTGTGTAGCAGCTTTAATGCCTGCTCTTTCAGCAGCTGATCTGTCACTTCCATATCAGTACACATGCATGCAGTATTTCTCCTGGATCAGGAGTTACTGTTGACTAGGGAATTGGGATGACTCAAAAGAGAATGGTGATGCATCTTTGGTCCTTTACTGGACAACAGAGCAAGGAGCATGGTCTACCCAGGAGGACCAGCTAAGACTGCCTAATATAATTGATCATTATCCAGAAGAATCCAGGAATTATGACTATAAATATTTGAATCAATCTTACAGCTGCCATAAAGTTGAAGTGTCCTTGCAACCTGTTAGGGACTACTTGAAAGGTTCAGCAGCATTCTTATTTTTTTGCCTGTTTCAACAATATTTGAGAAGAGATAACTGCTAATCTGTTATATGAAGCTATAAGAAGTCATAGATTTGGATTCACAGAGCAGTTCTGCAATGAATGACTTGGCAACAATTCCAACAGCTGCAGGATAATGTTTGGCATATACTCCTACAAACTGGGAGTGGCAGGCATTAGTGCCCCAACTGTTAATTCACTTTCTGAGTGAAGGATACGGACTTTAATCCTACTATGCATCTTCTGTTCATTGGAAAGTATTAAGGCTTAGTGGGAATGAGCAAATAATTAGAGGCTTTGTTTAAAGGGAACAAAGATTATCAACCATGCATCTTGTTCTCTGAGTCTGAACAGAGAAGAACCCCCTGGCATAAATGGCTCTGTGCATGAGGAAGTTAGCATGAGGTCTCCTTACCTTTACTAATCAGTCTTGTGCTCTTGTAGCCTTGTGTTCCACCCAGTGTCTTACTGAAGTCAGACAGACGAGAAGCTTCTTAAAGGAACTGCAGTCCGAGGCTGCCAGCTATCATCTCTCTGGCTCTGCTTCAACCTTAGTCCATCTCTTCAAGTTGCTAGTGCTAAGTCCTGGTTCAGGTGGCGGGGCACCTCCATGCATGAGATTAGCTGGAGGGTACCTATATGAAAAGCCTTCCTTTCTTTCCCCTGCACTGAGATCTTTCTGAGCTCTTGAAGGCAGTGAGGACATTCTTTGAGCTGAGGATAACCAATGCAATCCCAGAAAGTAGGGTTCAGGATGTACCAATTTCAGCATGAAGATTTGGAGTCGCTAATTCAGCTTCAATGATTAATTAGTGTCATTTTGCTTACCAACCAGAAACAGGAATATAAACTACATTTGACTACTGAATAGTCTCTTGTATACCATTCTTCCCCCATAAATAAGTGCATACCTTACAATTACCACAAATTATATGCATCAACTTTAACTGTAGCTCCTTTCACAACCAGTCCTGAACACACTTTACCATACAAATCCCTTCTGACTATAATTTATGGATGTTTGTTTCCTGGATGTTTTGCAGTAGTGTTGTGTGGGGAGCAGTGATGGAAGACCGGCAGAGTTAAATTGGGTGTGATTGATAGTATAAAACAGTTGTAAGGTGTAGGTGGAAAAGAGTATGTTTGGTAGTATGCATTTCCTAAATTTTAGGGATTTGTATCATATATGTTGTGTGTAGCAACTTGAATTCCTTCAGGGTATTTTGATGATAAAATGGGGATGGGAAAAGGAAGGATGTTCCTATACAGAAGAGAAATCCAGTTTCTGATGCATTTTTTTTAAATTTTAAGAGTACATCAAATGATCTTAAAGTTGAAATGCCCAGGAGGAATTTCAGCCAGGGATTAATTTAAGAGATTCACTATTAAAAAATATAATAAAACTAAACTAAAGCTGCATAGATTTTTATGCCTTTTGAATTTTCTAACCCTATGTAACATTTCCTACTGATTGCATAACTTTATTTATTTTTTGAGGGGAGGAGGGGAAAGGACTATATCTCCTTTTGAAGTCCATTTTGGAATGTGGCTCTCCAACTATGGAGATATTATGACTAACCTCTATAAGAAGATAAGCTAATTCCAGGAGCGGATCCAGGAATGTGGCAGAGGGCGTGTAGCTCCCTCATTTTGGAGGTGCGCTGAGCTCACTGTACAGTCAGTATGGGCTTCTGCTGGAGCTCCACATGAGCAGTAAGCTCTGAGCTCACAAGCTGATCAGGATGGGGTCTGGCCAGAGCCCTTGCTTTTGCATGGCTCTGGAGCTCAGAGGGTGAATGCTGCTGCTCTTCACCCTTCCCTTCTCCCACCCCCAGAAGCCCTGTACGTGCTTTATTCAGCAGCAGGGGAAAGACTATGAGTGGCAGCAGCAGCGCTCACCCTCTGGCTTCCAGAACTGCACAGAAGCAGGAGCTCATGTGTCGCAGCCAAAGGGAGGGGCTTGATTTTGCTGCCACACCCCCTCTGCCCACTGGTGATTCTGATAATATTTTGGAGAATGCTTGTTTAAAAAAATCAAAATGTCCTCATAACTTTACTCCTCCTCTACTCCATGATAATGACATGCAAGCCACTTAAAAGCTTTTGTTTCCCATCTCCCTCCCTCCCTCCCACGTATTTCTTTCTTGAAACAAGGGTAATTTTCATTACTACTTTTGCTTGTGTATAAGAAATCCAGGGATTTGGGTTCACTACCCAGCTCTGCCCTACACTTATTCTTGTGACTTGGGGAAAATCACTTTGGAGCCTTACTTCATAAATGCTGAGCACCTACAACAGAGGCCTGAATTTCATAAGTACGTGGCATCTCGTGATCACTTTTAAGAAGAGTGGGAGCTGTTAGTGTTTATTTTCTTGAAAATCGAATCCTTAATCTCTTAGTTTTAGTGCTGGGGGGAAATGGTCCAGCAATCTGGGATTAAAATGGACTAAAACTGTACAAAGTCAAGTAAAATGCTAACATTTTTCTTTCTGCATTTTTGTTGTATTGATACCATTACTAAAGTCACTGAAATATTAGCTGATTCATTAATGAACTCAAATATAGGAAAAAAGATTCACCTAATGACTAATGCAAGGAATGTTTCACATTTTTTGTACAGCATAGACTTTATTTTTCACTATAATAGTAATTCTATTGTGGCTGTAATTGGGAACCTACCTAATTTGCAGGGGCTGGTCCCCCCCAATTTTGCAGACAGAACATGGGCCTGGGCAGCCAATTTGAAGACAGAGCGCAGAGGGGCCCTGGTGGCCCTGCCCCTCACAGCTTATTGACTCCGAGAGCTATCCATCATAAAGCCCTGCCCCTCATTGCCAACTGGAGGGGAGGGGCCAGGTGACAGGTAGCTATCTGGGTGGCAGCCCTTCAAGTGGGCAGGACCTCCTCTTCCACCACCACCCCCCACTCTCTCCCTGGCCCCTTCCCTGCCCTGGCAAGCTGCAGCAGTGTTCAGTAAGCCCCTGCCCCCTTCCTGGATTTCACGGGCATCGCCTGGATTTCACGGAATCCGCAAAATCCACAAAATCACAAATTCAGTAGGTCCCTAGCTATAATAAACAATTTAACGTATGTTATGGGGACATGGAATGGGAACGTAGACAGATCTCTATTTTGGAAGCCTCCTTAGCACCACTATAGCTTGCAGCAGGACTTTGAAAATATCTGCTTAATTTCACATGTGGATGTGCTCTATACTGCTTGTATTATGTGCTTCTGCACCTCCCCCTAACTTCTTCCACTGAGCCAATAAAGGATAGAGCATGTCCCTCAGCTCCTCAGTTGCTTTCAATTAGTTGGCTAAGTCAAAGCACTTCTTTGTGAGCAACCTTTTGTGGCCTGGGATTAGCTTCTATAACAATTTTGTGATTTTTTTTTTCATCACTTCATTTTTGTCATTTTACTTTTTCAAAAATAATCCTTTAAAATTTCCAGGTTTTTTATTTCCCCTCAGTCCTCTTTGGGGGATTCATTTTGTTGTGCACCCTTTGTCCTCCACGCCATTTTCTTTTGTGGCTGCACCCTGTGGCATGGCCATTTTAGTAGCCTAAATGCCTTAAAGTATACGCCTCTCTTGCCTCCAACTGTTGTTGAAGGCTCCTGTTTCTTTGCTGTTGTAATAACTTCACCCAAATCACCAGAATTTCAAAGCTGCCCTTTTTGCAAAGGGCTGATTATTGCTTCTGACTTTCAGACCATGTGGTCTCTACTGCCTCAGGGAATCTCTTGTGCCCAATGAGGATAGACAAATGTCCTTTAACCCAAGAACAAGCTTTGCACGTCCTATTTCATAGATCTCTTGGACCATCCCCCGATCCTGGTACCAAATCCACAGGTCTCAGCACCCATTCTCCACACCAGCATTGTGTCGCTAATCTCCCACTCCACATTGACGTCAACGGGTTGCTCAATCGCTAGGTCTAAGGAGTCTTCCTCATCCCCAGTCTCCTTGCACAGGTACTTTCTTGGTCCATCCTAATTTAAGAAAGCATCCACCCTCATGGGAATAATGCTAACGAGTCTTCCATGGCTTCCCTGTCATTAAATGACTTGAAGGATGCTCACAAAGCTCCTGCCCGTATTTAATCTGGCTCTCAGAAGATCTGTCTTGAGGGAGCTCAGTAAGTCTCCAGGCCCATTTACATGCACTATTCAAACCCCACAGCATAATTTTAAGACCTCTCGTAACAAGAGGCAAAAGAGGTTGTTTTCTAAATTAGTGCAGCCATGTTTTTTTGACAGGCAGTGTCACTGTGGCACCATGCCTCCATTTTGACTCCCTCCATCATTTTCCTTCACCCTTCTTGGGCTCTTCTAATGTTGTCAGACTATCTAACAGAAAGGCTTTTGAAATTCAGCATTGCTTCTCTTCCTGCCTTATAGTACAAGTGTGCCCTTTGCCTCCAGAACTTAGTACTATATTTTGATATGGTGTCTTCTATCTCCTGTTCCAGCACCAAAAGAACCTTGATCTTGCTCCTCCATCTGATTTTTCCAAGGGTTCTTGGTTGCAGTCCTCATGGAGCCACCATAACCAAGCACCATGCTGCCAATGTTCTCTCCCAGTGCATTCCCTACTGGCCTTGGGATGTCTACCTCCATGTACCTCCTTGGCTTTGAGGACTCTGCTTGCTTAGAGTCAGCCTGGTGCTCGGTTGCTGAAAGCTGCTCTCCTACCTCTCCAGGGATACAATCCACTCATGGATAATCTTCCCCATGTGAAGAGATGTGAGAGTTGTCTTCCTCCTTAGGGACCCTACTGCCAACCTTCTTCTTAGCTGAGGAGCAGGAAGCTTTCCAGATCTCAGATTTGTGGTAAGAGACTCAGAACTTCTGTCAAAAGAGATAGAGACACCAGTGTATGCACCGATTGATATCTTAGACCCACCAGGCCCCTTAGAACTGGCATTTCCCATTAGTAAGGACATCTTCTCACCTTTGCAACATCTGGAATTCCCATTTTCTGCCCTGTTAATTTATATTTTGACAAGAAAGAATTCCTCCAAAAAGGATTTTTTTTTTTTGCCTAGTTTCCAGTCTCTTCCTTGCTTGTAATGGCAGCTGTTAATGAAAAGGAAAGGCATACTAGTGTTGATGTTTAAGGGAGAAGGAGCCTAGATGCCTGAACATTTTTGACAAGGTGGCATATTCTTCAGCAAGCTTGCAGCTTTATGTTATGAACTATCAAGTTTTGCTAGGCAGCTGCAACTTAAAATTATATGGCTAGTTTTATGGAAAAGGTTCCCTTCCAGCTCCAGGAATGTCTTTCTTGCTGATATTGAAAAAGAAGCTCATCTCCAAAATTGCCATGCAGGTTTCCTTCAACACAGTGTCAAGCACTATGACTAGTGCTATGGTCTTGGGGATGGCTTCACAGTCCTCCCCTTTGGGTTTTTGGTTTATAAAATGCCCCATAATAGAACATGTTTTGCCCAACCCCATAACAACCAGGCAACTTTCACTTTCATTAGGCCTTAGAGTGCATTACCAAAAATGGGTTTAGACTCTCTTTCAGTCTCTGGGCTTCATAGGGGTCACCGCAGGTACAGAAACTTCCTCTCCCAACAGCATTTTTTTTCATCGTAAGGAATCAGATGCTCAGCTTGGAAAGGCATCCAGAAAGGTCTAAAATCATGACTTTTCCTTCTTGGTCACATGGCATCTTGCACTTTTCTGATGTCATGTCAGACTACACCCCAGAGACAGGCAAGCTGAGTTTGGACAAGTCCAGCTAGAACCATTTCAAAAGGGAAGCATGAAGAAGCAGTTGGTTATGTGTGGACATTGGCAACGCATAGGGGGTGCATGCAGGTGCACGTGCACCCCCTGAGAGAGGCCATGCACCTCCTGGAACCACTAGCCGTGAAACCAGAAGTGCACTTCCAGTTTCACTGCTGGCTCAGCGATTGGCCGCTGGAGGACCTTCCCTCCTCCTTGGTGATCTGGTGCCCCCCAGACTCAGGAGGCATCAGTCACCCATGTGTGTGGACAAGCCAGGAGCAATACCAATGTGGCAAAAGTGCTCCAACTTTAACTCTGGTGAAACGGTGTTAAAAGTTGGAGTAATTATGCTACATTTGTATGAATCCTTGCTAATTTGCACTGAACTGTTAGAATAAAACAGCTTTGGCACAGCTTGGAGACAGAATAAACTCTCTCCCCTTTTGAAATGGTTCCAAATGTATGTGTGTCCAAATTGTTGGTCTACAGTCCATTTCTTCCCTCAAGGGGCACCATCTTGGAATAAGTGTTTCATAGATTTCATAGACATTAGGGCTGGGAGGGACCTCAGAAGATTGAGTCCAACTCCCTGCCCCTGGGGCAGGAAGTCAGCTGGGATCAAAGGATCTCAGCAAGATAAACATCCAAATGTTTCTAAAGGAGTCCAGAGTAAGTGCTTGCACCACCTCTGGTGGCAGTCTGTTCCAGGCCTTGGGGGCTCGGATGGTAAAGAATTTTTTCTTTGTCTAGCCTGAAATGGTCTTGGATGAGTTTGTGACCTTTTGACCTTGTTATCCCTTGGGGTGCTCTGGTGAACAGGTGTTCCCCCAGATCCTGATGTATACCCCTTATATACTTATAGGCAGCCACCAGGTCCCTCCTGAGCCTGCACTTTTCTAGGCTGAAGAGTCCCATAGCTCTCAGCCTCTCATCATAAGGCCTGTTTTCCGGCCTTCTGATCATGTGCATGTCTCTCTGGACTCTCTCAAGCTTCTCCACATCCTTTTTAAATTGTGGAGTCCAGAATTGGATGTAGTACTCCAGCTGCGGCCTCACCAAGGCAGAGTACAGCGGGAGGATGACATCCTGGGATTTGCTTGAGAAGCATCTATGGATGCAAGCTACAGTTTTGCTTGCTCTACCAGCTGCAACATCACATTGGTGGCTCATAATCATCTTGTGGTCAATCATGACCCCCAAGTCCCTTTTGGCCATGGTGCTAGCAAGCATAGCACTCCTGAGCCTATAAGCATGTTGCAGGTTTTTCTTCCCAAGGTGGAGTACCTTGCATTTTTCAGTGTTGAACACCATCGGGTTTTTGTCCATTTTTCCAAGCCTGTCAAGGTCAGCCTGGATCATGATCCTATGCTTGGTGTGGATGCTTTACCCCACAGTTTGGTGTCATCAACAAACTTGGCCAGTCTGCTTCTGATACCAACGTCCACATCATTAATGAAGATGTTGAAAAGAATAGGCCCAAGGACGGAACCTTGGGGGATTCCACTGGTCACAGGGCACCACGATGATTGACTTCCATCAGCCACCACCCTCTGGGTCCTACCACAGAGCCAATTCCCCAGCCAGCGGATTGTGATGTAGCCGAGGCCGCAGTTGGCCAGGTTTTCTATGAGATGACCATGGGATACCAGATCGAAGGCTTTTTTTTAAATCAAGATATAGGATGTCAATCTCTTATCCCTTGTCCAGGTGATGTCACCTGGTCATAGAAGGAGATGAGATTGGTCAGGCAAGACTTACCTGCAACAAACCCATGCTAGGTATCCCTCAGGATGTTGCCATCAGCCAGTTTGTCAAGAGTGGTCTTTTTTTGATAATTTTTTTCCAAGATCTTCCCCGGGATAGAGGTCAGCCTGATGGACCTGTACTTCCCCAGATCTACTTTCCTCCCTTTTCTTGCAGATGAGCACCACATTGGCCTTCTTCCAATCTTTCGGCACTTCGCCTGAACACCATGAGTTCTCAAAGATCCTTGCCAGTGGCTGGGCTATGATGCTTGCCAGCTCCTTAAGTACCCTGGGGTGTAAACTGTCTGGGCCAGTTGACTTGAAGGTGTCCAGCCTCTCAAGGTGTTCCTTCACATGGTCTACATTGATGAAGGGTAACAAGTCTCCCACACTCTGGCTGTCCCATACCGTATTGAGCAGGGCCATCCCCTGGGGCTGGTGGAAAAACTCATGCAAAATACCCATTAAGCAGGTTGGCTTTTTCTTGGGCGTCGGTT
>NW_017729018.1:3462603-3463140 GCF_001723915.1 Gavialis gangeticus | reverse complement strand
CCCTAAGCTCCTTGCATTGGTGTACAGCCACGTAAGTGTCCTAATGGGGGCCCTTGCCTTCTCTACAGATCATTCCAGGGCTGGGGTAGGTGTGGGTTCCCTTAAGTGCCTTAGCCTGCTGGATTTGCAGAAGTTGCCCAATGGGCTTGCAGTGGCAGTAGTCACCCCCCATCCCCCAGTGGGCTTAGTTTAAAGCCCAGTGAAGCAGGTCAGCCAGTCTGGCTGAGAAGAGCCTCCTCCACAACGTAGTGAGGTGAAGGCTGTCTCTTCCCAGCAGTCCACTGCCTCTCTTACCAAAGAGCAGACTGTGATCATGGGTGTCAAAGCCTTCACGATGACACCAGCACCGCAGTCTTTGGATGACTACCTCGATCCTCCTCTTCCTCCTCACCCCATAGCCCGAAACTGGGAGGATTGAGGAAAACACACCACCTATGCCCCCAACCCCTTAAGGCCCGCTCCCAAAGACCTGTAGCATTAGCTGGGATTGCTCCAAGCTGTGTCATTTGTGCCCACGTGGATAATGAGCATAGGGTA
>NW_017729018.1:3455296-3457603 GCF_001723915.1 Gavialis gangeticus | reverse complement strand
CAGATGACCCATATGGTTTAGCAGGGGTCAAATGTTACCCTTGCTTTTCCTCCAGCTCCCCGCATATCTAAAAAAAGGACTTTTTATTATCCTTGATACGTGTAGCCAGTTGGAGTTCAGTTGCAGCCTTGGCTTTCCTGGTTCGCTCCCTACAGGTCCAGACTAGTCCAGAATACTCCTTCTTTGAGGTTGATCCAGTCTTCCTTCCTTTTATAGGTCTTTCTTTTTAGATGCAGGAGGTCCACTAGTTCCCTGAAGAGCCAAGGGGGCTGCTGTGCCCTTTTGCTGCCTTTCCTCCAAGATGGGATAGGCATTGCTTGTGCTTCCAGGATCAATCCCTTGAGGAGCAACCAGACATCCTGAACTCCCCTCCCCTTTGGGTCGTGGTCCATTAGGGCCTCACCAACAAGCCTCCTGAGCTTGTCAAAGTCAGCTTTACTGAAGTCAGACTTCTGCATTGCTGACTGACTTGCCAGCTTTACAGCAGATGGTGAAGGTGATCAGCTCACGGTCACTGTCTCCCAGCTTCCCTTCGATCATTAGGTCGCTGATTTAAGTCATCCCCCGTTGCCAGTACCAGGTCAAGCAGTGCTTTGCCTCTCATTGGTCCATAGACTTCTTGAGTCAGATAGAGCTCCTCCATGCACATGAGGAAGCTTTGCAACCATTTGGATTTGGCTGAGTGCTCTTCCTATGAGATGTCTGGGTAGTTCTAGTCTCCCATGACAACCATGCACCAGGAGTGTGCAGCCTTAGCCAGTTCCCTGGAGAATTCCTGATCAAGCTCTTGATCCTGGCTAGGAGGTCTGTAATAGACTGCTGTCATTGTGTCCCCTGTGCCTTGTTCACCATGGATTGTAACCCAGAGAGTCTCCAGTCCATCCTGGGTGCCAGTGTGGGCTTACAGGGACATGTAGCTTTCCTTGACAGAGAGAGCTACACCCATGCCCCTTTTGTCCACACGATCTCTCCTTTACAAGGTATAGCCATCTATACCTGTGGCCCAGTTGTAGGTGGAGTCTCACCAGGTCTCCATTGTCCCTATGAGATCATAGTCATTCTTGTTTAGCAGGAGGACTAGTTCTTCCTGTTTATTCCCTAAGCTCCTTGCATTGGTGTACAGCCACGTAAGTGTCCTAATGGGGGCCCTTGCCTTCTCTACAGATCATTCCAGGGCTGGGGTAGGTGTGGGTTCCCTTAAGTGCCTTAGCCTGCTGGATTTGCAGAAGTTGCCCAATGGGCTTGCAGTGGCAGTAGTCACCCCCCATCCCCCAGTGGGCTTAGTTTAAAGCCCAGTGAAGCAGGTCAGCCAGTCTGGCTGAGAAGAGCCTCCTCCACAACGTAGTGAGGTGAAGGCTGTCTCTTCCCAGCAGTCCACTGCCTCTCTTACCAAAGAGCAGACTGTGATCATGGGTGTCAAAGCCTTCACGATGACACCAGCACCGCAGTCTTTGGATGACTACCTCGATCCTCCTCTTCCTCCTCACCCCATAGCCCGAAACTGGGAGGATTGAGGAAAACACACCACCTATGCCCCCAACCCCTTAAGGCCCGCTCCCAAAGACCTGTAGCATTAGCTGGGATTGCTCCAAGCTGTGTCATTTGTGCCCACGTGGATAATGAGCATAGGGTAGCGGTCAGTGGGCTGGGTGAGTTTTGGGATCCTCTCAGCTATGTCCCAGATACGGGCTCCCGGGAAGCAGCAGATCTCCCGGGCTGAGGAGTTGGGGCAGCAGATCATGCCCTCAGTCCCCCTCAGGGGGGAGTCTCCCATGATGACCACTCTACGAGTGGCCTTAGGGAGAGCAGGGACAGTAGCTATGGATGAGCCTGTGTTGCATTCAGGAGCTGGGAGCTCTGCAGGGTCTACGGGGGCTGCAAGAGGTTCGTACCTGTTGCAAGCTCCAGAGGGAAGGGGACCTTGGTGCAGTGGGCCTTAGGGCCATTGACCACCTTGGTCCAACCCCCTGGCTGGACAGCATGGGAGATCCCCTAGTTCTCCCTTGTCCTGGAAGGTGACCTTGGTCTACCCTCCACCACCAGGGGGTGAAGGGCCTGGCAGTAGGAGTCTATCTCTTGCTCACTGTCCCTGCTGGCACACAGTTCTCTGGATTGCAGCCTAGAGCTCCTCTATCTGGCACCCCAGAGACTCCAAAGTGGAGCAAACTTCGCATGGGGAGGTGGCCATGCTCCTGGTCCCATGTGTCTGGAAACATGCCCGGCAGCCCCCGCAGACAAAAGCCAGAGGCTCCGTCTGCGTGGAGCCCAGAACCATGGGTTCTATCTGGGTGGAGGCCTCTGAGGAGC
>NW_017729018.1:3454795-3455247 GCF_001723915.1 Gavialis gangeticus | reverse complement strand
TGAGGGGACCCTCAGGGTATGGTGTGTGCCCATCCGCATTGTGCCACTGGTAGTCTGGCTACTGATGGGACTACCTTCCCTAGAGCTCACTGGCAGGGCCTTGGGCCCTCCCGCTCACCCTCCTGCGCAAACTCCCACACTAAACTCGCGTGCCAGGCCTAAAAGCGCTCCTTTTTGTGCATCCTGTTTGCACAGCTCTGGCCGTGTGGCTCCCTGGAGGGCTGGGCGAAGTAGGAGCTGGGGCAAGTGTTAAGGTTCCCAACAGTTTTAGCATCACTAGCTTTGTGGAAAGACATTTGGCTTTTTTTAGCTGATGTGGCTGATAATGTCACCAATAAATGCTACATGCATGCATGGGAGGGGGTGCAGATTGAGGCCCCCATGGTGAGGGAGGGAATGGGGCAGGGGCAGGCACTATCTAGCCAGGGCGGGATGTGGAACAGAGCCACAGG
>NW_017729018.1:3449177-3449795 GCF_001723915.1 Gavialis gangeticus | reverse complement strand
GAGCTGGGGCAAGTGTTAAGGTTCCCAACAGTTTTAGCATCACTAGCTTTGTGGAAAGACATTTGGCTTTTTTTAGCTGATGTGGCTGATAATGTCACCAATAAATGCTACATGCATGCATGGGAGGGGGTGCAGATTGAGGCCCCCATGGTGAGGGAGGGAATGGGGCAGGGGCAGGCACTATCTAGCCAGGGCGGGATGTGGAACAGAGCCACAGGAGGGTGGAGAGAGGGTGGCTTCTGCTGCTGCGGACACCCTGGGGAAGAACGGGGGTCATGTACCCTGGATTTGTGTGTGGGGTGAGGGTGGGCTATCCACTGTATGCTTGGGGCCGGGGGCTGTGCCGACCTCTTCCTAGGACGGCGGGGGTGGGTTGGGGCTGTACTCGGGGCGGGCAGGGGCATTGCTGGGAGGCGGGCTGTGTGGCGCCTATGGTGAATTTTGGCATGGCTGTAGCCCCCCACATAGTCCCCTCCCACAGCCAACACTGCCTGCCTGCCCTGAGTGCAGCCCTGGCCCAGGCCTCCCTACCAGGAAGGCTCTGGCACAGCCCCTGAGCCCACAGCAGGCAGCCCACCCTTGCTCCAGAAATCTGGAGGGGGCATAATGCCCCCTGTG
>NW_017729018.1:3443374-3449158 GCF_001723915.1 Gavialis gangeticus | reverse complement strand
TTCTCCCAGAGGTGCACACAGCAGCAGGGGCTGCCCCCTGTAGATCTCTGAGCTGCCTGCCGCTTTGTCCTGCACACCACCCCAGCTGGGCAGCGCCTGTCCCAGCCCCACTCCCTCCCTCACCATGGAGGCCTCACTCTGCACCCCCTATGTCCCTTTCCCTCCCTCCCCCCCACCTCCCCAGACCAGTCAGAAACTGCTTTCCAAATTGCTGGGCTGCATATTGGCAATCGGATTGGTATTGGCCAATATGGCTGGTTAATTAATCTCCCATCGGTATCAGCTCAAGAAATCTTTATCAATGCACCCCTAACATAATCAGTGATTGCAAAGGTGTGCCCTTTGGGCCTCCATAGCCTGCAGTTTCATTAGTGACAGATATCTGCTGAATCCATTGAGGAGTATGGCTCAGCCACCTACAAGCCTCTGGTTGATCCAGGAGATGACCTTTCTGAACTGAGAGCAGTCATTGTGAGTTTGCAATACATTCCTTCCATCTGCATTTGTCATATTTGGGTAATGACAGACAACACCACTTCCATGTTTTATTTCAGCACGCAGGGTAGGCACTATGTCCTCCCCTCTCAACAAAGAAGTGTCCCACCAATGGATTTGGTACACCTTATCATCAGATCCACCTCTGCAATTCACTTGCCTAGCCTCCACAACATGACAGCCAGCTGAGCAAGGTCATGTCAACCCATGAACAAGAGCTCAAGGATTCTGACCTTCTGGATAGTTTTCGTGTGGGGCTCTTGATAATAGACTCATTTGCAACAAAGCACAACAAAGTGTCACTTTTATGGCAGCACAAAGTGCAAGCAAGCAGACATCCATGCCATTTGTTGTGCCAGAAATACCCAAAATTGTGGCTGTAACAATAGATGGTATATATTTTTGCCCCTTTTTGTGGTGGATGTCTTTGCTTTATAGTGGGATTGTGCAGGCACCCCAGAGCTGTTCAGCTGCCTCAAGCAGGGGCTCCTAAGGCTTCAGGGACCTGATTCTGTGCACCCCAGGAATTTCCCCGTACTGGGACACATCCCACCACTGCTGATGCTGCAACAACATCAGTGTCTGTTTTTAGTCGCAAGCAAGTGCTTGGTGGTTCTCAGCCTTGTTAGACTCATTAGACTCGGGGCTCCCTTGGAAGATGCCAGCTTCTAGTTTTCACTCAAATTTTTGACTGCAGAAAAATATTAGAGCAATTCTTCTGTTGCAAAGACTTCAGCAAGACCACAACAGGTCACAATGTTTTTAATGCTGTTTTCTTCTTTGAAATCTGCCTATTTTGTGAAGTGCTGTAAGGTGTGTAAACATGATAACACTGTATGGTACCCTATGGCACTCTTGAAAGAATCTTAAGGCACCCTGGTTGAGAATTGCTGATCTAAGTTAAATTTTATTGAATCTACTGTTTGCAGTTGATGCAAATTTTTACTTTATTTTCCAAATATATTCAGCACTGGCCACCATGGCAGTATTGTTACCCACACTCGAGTCATTTGAGATGTTTTAATACAGATGAACAAAATATCTGGTGATGATGATGGAATCAAGTGTTACAAGGCATTACAAGAGCACAGTGTTATCTGGACAACATTATTGTGACTGGTGAAAATGGTGAAGAACATCTGAGAAAGTTGGACAGTAGGGGTGTGCGAAGCAGGACCTATTCAATTCAGATTTGGACTCAGCCCGAATTGCGGACAGTGATTCGATTAATTGATTCGGGTCACTGTCCCTGATTCGATTTGGCCAAATCCAAATCTGAAGATTCAATGCTAAATGTTTTTTCTACGTACCTCCCGCAAGGTACCAGTGCAGCTTGTGAATGCTGCAATGCTGGTACAGATGGCATCCCCCAGGGGCGCGGGGGGCCCCTCACGTGTTTGGCGGCATGCCCAGAAGTAGACTAGAAGTAGTTCCAGTCCACTTCTGGGTCCACCAGGGAGTGCGCTGTGGACCCCCCCTGAACCTCTCTGACTCAATGATCGGCCATAGGGGGACCCCAGGGAATGCCCCAGACCCAGGAGAAACCAGTCACTGAGCCAGCATGGAGGTGCAGGGGGGCCCCGCACGCTCCCCAACAGACCCAGAAGTGAACCAGAAGTGCTTCTGGTCCACTTCTGGGTCTGCTGCCAAGCACACTGGGGAGTCCCCTATGCTGCTGTGGGACACTTCATGTGCCCCAACATCACAACATTCACAAGCTGCCTGGTACCTTGAGGTATGTAGAAAAAACATTTAAAGCTGTCTGTCTGAATTGCTGAATCTCTCCAAATTGATTCAGAGCAGCCCGATTCAATTCGGAAAGACTAAAGGGTCCTCTGATTTGATTCAGATTTGGAGATTTGGCCAACGGATTGTGCCATATCTCTGCTGAATCAAATCAGGGACTGAAGCTTTGCACTACCCTATTGGACAGTACTAAAACATTTAGAAGAATATGGCTTGTGAATGAATTGGGCAAAATGCAAATTTTTGAAAGAGTCAATGTCTTTTTGTGGACATGTGCAAGGCCTACAAAAATCTCAAGGCATTCAAGCATTTCTGGAAGCCCTGCAGTTGAAAGATTTTTCACAACTTAGATCTTTTCTAGGTTTTATTAATTACTCTAGTACATTTCTACCAAACTTGGCAACTGTATTGTATCCTTTAAATTGTTTGTTGCAGACGGTCCACAAATGGGGTTGGTCACATGAGTATCAGAAAACTTTCCTAGAAGCAAAAAGACTGGTCACATCAGGTAGGGACTTGTTCACTTTAACCCATCGTTGCCTTTCAAGTTAGCACGTGGGTACATTCTTGCATGGCATTGGGGCTATATAGAACAGCCAGTTTGATGGCAGTGAGCAGTCCACAGCATGTGCATCCTTATTAGTGAAAGCAGCATAATGGAATTAGGCAGAAATAGACAAAGAAGCTTTAAGAATGGGCTGGAGAGTGCAGAAATTTACCTCTCTAGCTGGAAGGAAGTGTACGTTGGTCACAGACCCCCAACTCTTAGTTCTCTATCCAAGGAAAGGAGAGTTGGGGACAAGTGCGGCATGTCTCTTTGCAGCAGGCTACACTTGTGCTTTTCTTCTTTTGTCTTCAATGTCGTATGGAAATACTGACTCCCTCAGCTACCTGTGAAAGATCCTTATGCACTAGAAACAGACTCTACTGAAATTATTAATTTAGTTCAGCTGGGGACCCCCCGTCCACTGACCTGTAGTATGATTGGGCAAGAAACCAAAAAAAAGATTTGGAAAGGTTGGAAATATATGGTCCATCCTAATTTAACACACCTTTATGCACACACAGATGACCTTACTATACATCAAGGATGTGTCATTTGGGGGACTTGTGTTGCTATACCTAGTAAATGAGTTTTAGAAAAGCTACAGGTAAAGTCATCTAGGATTTGTAAAAATGAAGGCCTAGTCAGAAGCTTTGTAGGATGGCCGAGTATTGACCAACAAACAGAACACCTAGTTATACAATGCATGGGGTGCCAGCCAGTACAGAATATGCCCAAACCAGCCATGTTACACTCCTAGGAATGGCTGTTCATTCCCTAGCAAGGGTTCTATATTGATTTTTGCAGGATCATTTTTAGGAATAATATATCTAGTGGTGGTGGATACCCAATCCAAATGCTGACAAGTTTTCTGTATGAAAACCATTATAACAGCACAGGCAGTAGAAAAACTGTAAAGCTTCTTTTCAAGAATGGGTTTGCCAGAACAAATTAACTGACTGTAGGCCTTGCTGAAACAATGATCAATATATATATTGCTCACACAATAGACCTGATCAATGAACTTGAACTCATGAACTCCTTACATAATCAAAACTTGGGACATTAGCCAGATGTGCACTCCTGTCGGGAGATGAGAAGGGGAGATAGCTGTACAAGGTGAGCAATTGTCCAGTACCAGGGTATTAAGCTGGAACGAGAACCCCCAGATCAGAATGTGGAATAAAGCCCATGGTACAGCACAGCTTAAAATATCCAAAATATTGGTGGAATGTAATACGTAATGTGTTTTGAACACCGTATAAAAGGAGAACGGGAAATTATGGGAAGTTTATATTGGCCAAAGAAAGCCAGAATGCAGGTTCCTTACTGTGAATGGGGGGTAGAAACCTAGTGACAGATAGTGTGGAAAGACTGAAGACCTCAGCCTTCAGAGGCAAGGTCAGCTCCCAGATGACTGTACCTGGCAACGTGGTTTGGGGAGAAGGTGAGCAGCCCTCAATGGTGAAAGAACAGGTTGGAACTATTTAGAAAAGCTGGACATGGACAAGTCCATGGGGCCAGGTGCAATGCATTCACAGGTGCTGAGGAGTTGGCTGATGTGATTGATTGCAGAGCCACTGGCTATTGTCTTTGAAAACTCATGGCAATCGGAGGAGGCCCCTGACAATTGAGTTGGCCCACACAGTAGAGCCAGTACACTGTCTGAAGGTATGTACAGGGGCTGGACATGCCAAGTCTGGGGCCTATTGCCAGCACATGGTCCTGGACTTCATATGCCCAGACCTGGCATGCAGCTCTGGAGCCAGTGCAGGGTCCCAGACGCACTGCATGGCCCCAGTGTTGGCATGCCAGTGCATACCTACATCAAATAGGAAAAATATTTCTGCATTGTCCCAGGGGAATTTCAGTCTGAGTTCTCATGTTGAAAATTATGATTCATATATAAAATATGTAATCCTTAAATAGAGCTGATCAAAACTGTTTTCATTTCACAGGGAATTCTGAAACTTACTTTTGTTCCAAATCAAAATAAAAGGAAATCCTTTCAAAATTTCCGGTAAAAGGGAATTTTCAAAAGGTTTTCTTGGAAATTTTACATATAATTTAAATTTTTTAAATCTCAAGGTTCTATCAGCTGGCTGCCAGGTGGCAGCAGAAGCTTTCCTCTGCTTGGTGGAACCATATGGAGAACTTAAGCTCAGCCAGCAAAAGCTGTGCTAGTGGTAGCATAGTCCTGTTTTGCCTGAGGCATGAATTGGGACAGAGGGAAGGCTGCCAAATAGAAACCTTTAGCATGATATAGTACCAAAGTGTTGTGTGCAGGACCTCCCTGCACAAAGCTCCCCTGTGATAATAGAACCCTCCCTGTTATCACCCCCTTATTTAGAAATATAAAAATGAACCAATCAAATGAAATTCAACATTACATTTCAAAATTCTGTAACAACTTCCCAAACAAAAATGATCTTTTGTTTTAAAATATTTTTCCATGGGAATTTTCATCGACATTTGAATGATGTATTGAAACCCTTCAGTTGGGCTGAAACCAGCTTTTTCTGACAAAGCAATTTTGACAAATTTTCCAACCAACTCTGAGTACAAATAACTGAGTAGCCTTGCCTTTGTGCAAACAATACAGAGGGTTGGAACTTTAAGGAAACTAATTTCCCAAAGCTAAAATTAGGAACAATATTGACTGTAGGGGGAACAGTTTCAAAGGAAAAATCTAAATAGGAATTGAGAGGGATTTTAATAACACACAGATAAATAAACAAAATGCATAATCCCACAATCATGGTGAATGCTGCCTGAGTTAAAAACTGCCTTGGTTAAGAGGGTTTACAAAAGCAGCAATAAGCTTTTGTAGGTGACAGCCTATTATGGTGTGGGCAATTATTTTGGCTGGAGGGCCACTTAATGGGTTTTGGTGAGCTGTCCAGGGCTGCAAGGGTAGCTCCACCCCTTGACAGGTGCCCTGTCCCCTGGTCACTATCTTGGGACCAGAAGTCCCGCCCCCTAACCCCTGACCTTTGCCA
>NW_017729018.1:3437385-3438374 GCF_001723915.1 Gavialis gangeticus | reverse complement strand
GTGTACAGCCCCTGGCTCTGGTGGCAGCAGCAGGCCCTCAGGGTGTTCATGGCCTGTGCAGGTGCTGCCACTGGCGGCACGTGGCTTCAGCCAGTTCTGGGAGCTGCAAGAAATGGAGCCAGGCCAGTCTGCCTGTATTCGGCAGGGCTCCCCACAGTACACACGTAGCTCCTAGCACTCATGTGCCACTGGGGGGAATCCTTGTGCGATGCAGCTGGTGATCTGGCTTCGCTCCCTGCCATCACGTGCAGGCTGGAGCCACATGCTGCTAGGTGGCAGCACCTGCATGGGCCGCAAGCACCCCCAAGGGCCTGCCACCTGCTGCTGCTGTTGCCACCACTACCAGTGGGAGCTGTGCACCATGAGGGGGAGTGTGTAGGGGGATCCCCATACCCCCTCCACCCTTTCTCACATCCCACACCCTCACACCCACAACATGCCCACCCAAGCTCTGTACTCCTGCTGCCCCTTTGGGTGCAGGCTCTGCACTCCCACCAGCCCTCAGTCCATGCTTCTGCCCAGCTGCAGCCCCCCACCCCACTGCTTATCTACCTGGTGCCAAGAGCGAGCGCTGCGGCAGACACAGAAGGAGGAGTTGCTGGAGGCTGGCAGAGCTGCAGCAGTGGCAGCAGCAGCCCTGCCTGTAAATGGTGTGTGGGCTGGGTGGGGTTCAATTAATTGGTGGGTGCCTATGGGCCAGATTAAATTGCCTAGTGGGCTGGATTTGGCCTGCGAGCTGTATTTTTGCCTGCCCCTGGACTATATTGTCAGATGCTATGAATGGACTTTGCATAAACAGGAGTTCTAAACAGAAGGGAATTTAAAAACAAAAGGAGGAGTGGGCACCCCTGACAGAGGTGCTGGTGGGCTGAATAAGTCCATAGGGATAAACAAAGCAACTGACCCATTGAAGAACAGTCTGTGGAGGGTTTCTTATTTTGCATTCAAGTTAGTTTTTAAAGTTTTGTTTAAGAGCAGCTGCTCTGAGA
>NW_017729018.1:3432147-3432385 GCF_001723915.1 Gavialis gangeticus | reverse complement strand
CGGAAGTCTCTTCCCTTGTCGCTGGAAGTACTCCTTTTGGGAGGGGAACCAGAAAAAAGCCAAATCATATACTAAAAGTCAAACTACTGTAATATATTTTAATTTTATTTCAAAAAATGTTTTAGTTGTGATTTGTGTTTGCATAGTGTACATGGAGATAATTGCACAATAGCTCAAAAATAAAGTCTTACTCTTGTATATTGTGTGGGGGAGTGTGTGGGGTGGGGTGGGGTGGGGT
>NW_017729018.1:3420549-3427147 GCF_001723915.1 Gavialis gangeticus | reverse complement strand
TGTGTATGGTGGGGTTTGGGGTTTGTGAGGGGGTATGGTTGTGTGTGGAGGGGCATGGATACACTGTGGGTTGTGTGTATATGTGGGGGCAGGGTGTGGAGGTTTGTGGGTGTAAGGCAGGATGCGGAGACCCCCTCCACACACATTGCCCCCATGGTGTACAGCCCCTGGCTCTGGTGGCAGCAGCAGGCCCTCAGGGTGTTCATGGCCTGTGCAGGTGCTGCCACTGGCGGCACGTGGCTTCAGCCAGTTCTGGGAGCTGCAAGAAATGGAGCCAGGCCAGTCTGCCTGTATTCGGCAGGGCTCCCCACAGTACACACGTAGCTCCTAGCACTCATGTGCCACTGGGGGGAATCCTTGTGCGATGCAGCTGGTGATCTGGCTTCGCTCCCTGCCATCACGTGCAGGCTGGAGCCACATGCTGCTAGGTGGCAGCACCTGCATGGGCCGCAAGCACCCCCAAGGGCCTGCCACCTGCTGCTGCTGTTGCCACCACTACCAGTGGGAGCTGTGCACCATGAGGGGGAGTGTGTAGGGGGATCCCCATACCCCCTCCACCCTTTCTCACATCCCACACCCTCACACCCACAACATGCCCACCCAAGCTCTGTACTCCTGCTGCCCCTTTGGGTGCAGGCTCTGCACTCCCACCAGCCCTCAGTCCATGCTTCTGCCCAGCTGCAGCCCCCCACCCCACTGCTTATCTACCTGGTGCCCAGAGCGAGCGCTGCGGCAGACACAGAAGGAGGAGTTGCTGGAGGCTGGCAGAGCTGCAGCAGTGGCAGCAGCAGCCCTGCCTGTAAATGGTGTGTGGGCTGGGTGGGGTTCAATTAATTGGTGGGTGCCTATGGGCCAGATTAAATTGCCTAGTGGGCTGGATTTGGCCTGCGAGCTGTATTTTTGCCTGCCCCTGGACTATATTGTCAGATGCTATGAATGGACTTTGCATAAACAGGAGTTCTAAACAGAAGGGAATTTAAAAACAAAAGGAGGAGTGGGCACCCCTGACAGAGGTGCTGGTGGGCTGAATAAGTCCATAGGGATAAACAAAGCAACTGACCCATTGAAGAACAGTCTGTGGAGGGTTTCTTATTTTGCATTCAAGTTAGTTTTTAAAGTTTTGTTTAAGAGCAGCTGCTCTGAGATCAGTGGTGGAATGTCCAGGATTTCTTGGAGTGATTTCTTTTATTGGACCAACTTCATAGTTGAAATAGTGCTAGACAAGCTTTTGAATGCAAAAGCTTTCATTGCACTGGGTGGGCAGAGTGGGTAGAAAATGGCTGGGAGCTGGAGCCACCCAGCTGCAGCTTCCCCCTTCCTGTCTGGGCATCTGCTCCCTGGCAAATGTCCCCATGACTTCTCCATGTTTACTGCTGCCCAGAAAAGCATAGCAGAGGCAGGAGGAGGAAGAGCTTCTGGACATGTGAGGGTTGGGGGTGGGAAAGGGGGGAACCGGGCAGTACCCGAGCAGCTGTGGCAGCAGCCCCCCCTGGAAGCTGTGCATGCTGGTTGAGGCTGGCACCAGGATGGTGTTGTCTGGCAGGCACAGGGTGGGTGTGGATAGGAGCACAGTGTGTGCTACCCCAGGTGGGAGTGGGCAGGGCTCAGCTCCATTTGGAAAGCTATGGGGGCAGCCAAGGGCCAGCTGGGGGATGGGGCAGTGGGGGCACTGCACCACATCACACCACCCAGGGGAGCTCTGTTGCACACATCCCCGGCTGCCCTCCCTCATCCTATCCCTGGTTGGCTCTTGGGACCTAGCACATGGGCAGGCCCCCACATCTCACCACATGCCCAACCCTTTCCATGCGTCCATGTGCCCACCCCCTATATACGCTCTCCCTGACGCATGATATACAAGAGTAAGAATTTATTTTGAGCTATTATGCAATTGCCTCTATATACACTACTCAAAAAACATAAATGAGAACAAAGTATTTTTTGAAAAAAAATTAAAATATGTCATAGATGTATGATTTTTTTAGTATATGATTTTTTAAATTGTTAAATTAATAACTTCTGAAAGATTTTGTGTGTGCAGCCCCCCAACAGCTCGAGGGCCAAAACTCGTAAGTGGCCCTCCAGCCAAAATAATTGCCCACCCCTGGTGTACAGACATGACATCTATGCTAGCTAATATGGTGTTTGTTGGAAGCTTGCCAATGGAACCCAGTTTATTTAAGAAATCTGTAGTGTCTTTCAAATAGCTGGCAACTCCAGGGTCATATCGGAATAGGATAGAGTAAATGTAGCCAGAAACTACCACTGTGATGGTGCCAGTGCTGGAGAATAGTGGGTGTTCTGGGTTGCCAGATTTGTGGATCTTGGGTAATGAGTAAAAGTTGCCTGAACTGGGTCCCTGGCAGATGGAAGAATTAATCCTCTCTTGTAGTTCCATGGGGCAGTGTCATTTAGAGGTCATTTAGTTCCCTTTGGTATTGTGCTGCACAGTCCTTGGTCAGTGGTTTGTAAAACTCTACGTTGGAAAGCTCTCAGCTTCCTGTATATATGCTGTTTTGTCTGTGAAAACAGTGGCATTCCCCTTATCAGCTTGTTGTATAATATCAAGGTTATTTTGGGGCTGAGTATGGCTTCCTGTTCCACAAGACTGAGGTTGTAGTGGAAGTGGTGGTGCTTTTTGGCAATCTCAAAATGGGCATGGAGGTGGAAACAGTTTATGTATAGGTCCTGAGTGGGGCTGTGGCCCTCAGATGGACTCCAGGAGCTGTACTTCTTGCACTGTCTATGCGTCTAGTCTGTGGTGGGTTGACCTTTGCATGGCTCCTTGTCATGGAAATATTCCCTTAACTGAGGTATGGATGTTCAAAATGCCTGAGGTGGAAGTGACCTAAGGTATGTGCTTTACTCTAAGTGACCTAGGGTTAGTGCTGGAGTGAACAAAACACATGTTCGCCCTGGGTAGAGGGAGCCATGCAGGCTGACTGCACTGGCTGAGACCAGCAGGTGCCTCCTAGCATGCCCTGTTGGCTCTCCAGCTTGCCAGAGACTCCCAAGTGTAGCCAAATGGGTGGGCATCCCTGACTGGCTGCTGGCCATGGGGGAGCAATCCCTTCCCTGCTGCTCTGTCGGCCACAGCCAGGTGGGGGGTAAGGAGGGATTCCTGCATGCATGTCCATGCACGACAGATCAGCCGTAGGCCTGTGCGAGTCGGCAGCCATTCGACCCGGCTTCAGATCCGGCCACTTCAGATGCCAGCTATCTGATCTGGAGCTCGGGACCGGGTTCCTGCTTCGATCTAGCCGAAGCTTTGGAGCCGCCTCAGACATCTGGCCATAGGATATAATGGGGAATCAATGAAATATCTATAACTTTGTTGTTTTTTGTCTGATTTGAATGAAACTCACAGGGATGGTAGCCTCTGCTGAGAGCATGAAGCCTGCCAAATTTCAAGAAGATTGGTGCAGGGATTGGGAAGAACTGTACCCCAAATTCTTGAAAGCAGAACTCGTGACACGTGTATGTGTAACACCAGAGGGAGGGTGAAAACTGCAGAGGTGGTGGCTCCTGCTGAGGCTACAAAACCTGCCAAGTGTCAAGGAGATAGGTGCAGGGGTTTGGTGGGAACTGCACCTCAAGATGCGAACAAGCAAAACTCGTGACATGGGTGACACTGTGTGTGTTAAGGTGCAGCAGTGTGAAAGCTGCAGGCCTGCTAGCCCCTGCTGCAGCCACGAAGCCTGCCAGCTGTCAAGGAAATAGGTGCAGGGGGGTTCTGGGGCCTCCCACCCATGAGAGCGTAATGTGCCTGTGGTGGCCTGGGCACCCCCATCCATGGGAATGTGATGGGCCCGTGAGGCCCTGCACCTCTAGCTGCTGACAGGCAAAACTCATGACATGGGTATTGTGCAACTGACTGTCTCTGTTTTGGGGCAGTTGATTGTCTACATTGATTGTTTCCTTTCCTTAGTCTGTGGTTTTGTAGGTATTAATTAGCAAGGATTAACACCTACAAAACCACAGACTGAGGAGAGGAAATAATCAATGCAAACAATCGACTGCCCCAAGACAGAGACCGTCAGTTGCAAAAGCACCCATGTCACGAGTTTTGCTTGTCAGCAACTAGAGGTGCAGGGCCTCAAAACCCAGAAGCCCTGCACCAATCTCCTCTACAGCTGGCATGTCGTGGCTACCATCCCTGCAGCTTTCAGTCTGCTGCACCTTAACACACACTGTCACCCATGTCAGGAGTTTTGCTTGTCTGCAGCTTGAGGTGCAGATCCCCCCCAAACCCCTGCACCCATCTTCTTGACACTTGGCAGGCTTCGTGGCCTCACCAGGGGCCACCACCCCCACAAGGTTTCATCCCCCCCCGTGGTGTAACACAAATACATGACATGGGTTTTGCTTTCAAGAATTTGGGGTATAGTTCTCCCCCAACCCCTGCACCAATCTTCTTGAAACTTGGCAGGCTTCATGCTCTCAGCAGAGAGGCTACCACCCCTGCAAGTTTCATCCAAAATCAGACAAAAACCAACAAAGTTATAGCTATTTCATTGCTTCCCCATTATACCCTATGGCCAGATCTCCGAAGCGGCTCTGAAGCTTTTCTGAAGCAGCTCAGAAGCTCCGAACCGCTTTGGAAAGCCTGACAAAGCCAGCGCTTCGATTCTGACATGCTGCTTTGGACGTCGCAGCATCCGAAGCTTCTCCGGATCCGAAGCACAGTCTGAAGCCTCGCACAGCCCTAATCAGCAGAATGAGAGAGGACTTGTTCCCCTGTGCCCAGCATGGGGGCCAACATTTCCAACCCCACCCCTGGCTGCACCTGACAGCTGGCAGGACTGGGGACGGAGGCTTTTCCTGCTAGTCTCTGTCACAGCCCAGCACCAGCCAAGTTCCAGTGCACCTCCCTGGGAGGGGAGATAGCAGGGGGCTACAAAGGCACCTGGGGTGCCAAAGGACAGTGACCTAACTTGAGTCAGTAGGGGATCTGGTACAGACATTTGATAAAGTCTAACCTAAATTGCTTAAGTGTGATATCCCATTGATTCAGATCCATCTTAGACCAGGTTCTGCCACTTTAAAACCAGTCTATATGTATGCAGAATGAGTGTAGACTGCTTTCTGATTCACTTATACCGGTATAAGTGTAATGTCTGTACCTGGCCTTAGTCTGAGGTGGCAGGAAAAAAGCCTTAATGTTTCCATTCAGCTATGCCTTATTGAATTGTATAGTGGGATAAAAATAGGCTGTGAGTGTGGTAGGATAACTTGATGATATTACCATGGATAATCATGTTGTTGGAGCATATAACATTAGGGTGAAAGGGGGAGCAAGAATAAACTTGATAATATCATGTTGAAGTTACAGCAGCTCATGCATTGACTCTCTAAAGGCTTATTTAAATAGGTTAATCAATCAGCTGTCCCCAGCTGGCACACAAACTAACCATCGCTGTTTTTTTGTAGGTGTTGTATGTCCATAATGTCCCTCTTGCCCTGCTTCCAGCTTCTTACCACTGTCTTGCAGATCCAGTCATCATGGAGGTCAAAGATGTCATTTACATTTTGTTTAAATACAAAAAAATGAAAGAAAATATTTGTGTGGCTGTATAGCGCATGGTTGCATTTGTATTTGGAATGTGGAACATACAGTTGATATTTTTCTTCCAAGAATAGGTGAAACAATATGATTTTTAAAAGTGTGAATATTTGCTTCAGTATGACAGAACTTTTGGGTCCGGTATGTAAAATGGTTGTTTTTTTACATATATCTCCTTTATTTTAAATTCTGGAAAACTTCTGAAGTATTTCCTATGAGGAATCATGAGCAGCTATTTCTCCCAGGGGCTTTTCTCTCTTTCCTTTAGATAATATAAAGGAACAGGTCTTGCATACACCTCCAAATCACCTGCAGATCACTCTTCAGTCTCTTGGGCTTTGATCTGACTCCTGTTGAAATTAATGGGAGATTTTCCATTGGCTTTTCAAGGAGCTATTCAAGTCCCTTTTAAAATTCAGTGCGTTTCTTTCTAGAGAATATAAAAGAAGTTCTTATGAGTTCAGTAAAATGCAAACATTTTTATATTGAAATGATAATGACAAATTGGGGGAAAAATGAATGTTTTAGGTGCCTGATGATTTAAAAAAAAATCATTACCAGTTTTGTATATGCAACTGCCTTTCTCATTTCCATTCCATGCCTGCATACAGTTTCTATTTGCTTGTATTTGGAATCCATGTATTATGAAGAAACAAACCAACAAACAACATGAATAGACATTTAAAGTTTGTGTTTGACTCGCAATATGCAGATTTTGCTGTTATTTCCCAAATGTATCTTTTTTTTTTTTAAATGGTGAAGATCTAGTCATGTTGTAGCTATATACAGTAGTCATTTGCGCTCCCAGTGATTACTGGGAGCCTTGATTAGCATATTCTGATTAAAAATGACTGAGGAAAAATTGAAAATATCAAACAACTCTGCTCCTAATGAACAGTTTGGAAAATCCAAATTGTCCCCAGTAGACTGTTCCTGAAAGATTATCATAATTTAGATTTGGGATTGTAGACAGAAAGTCTACTTAGAATCTTTATTTTAGACCACACAAAATCTTTGTATAAAAAAAGAAAATTA
>NW_017729018.1:3413666-3415549 GCF_001723915.1 Gavialis gangeticus | reverse complement strand
TAAATGTATCCCACCAGTCTCAAGCCATTGGCACCATTGCTTCCTAATTCACTTCTGAGCAGCACAGCTACACTTGGCTGTCACATTTTGGAGCATTGTAGACCTCTCCATAGGAAAAGGGAATTTTTCTGCTACTTAATACACAGAGAAATGCCTCATTCTCTAGGATACCTGCAAACAGAGTTTAAAGTGGCAGCATTTTAGCACCCAAGTACCTTTTTAGCACATGGAAACAATGCAGCTGTTACACCCGACAGATGTTATAAATAATTCCTGTTCCAGACAAAGTTTCTTCGGTTATTTCTATGACATAATCTCTGGGGTAGAGAAGCGAAGCCTCTACAGAAGTCAGTTTGTCCATGTTGCTGACTGGATCTTGCTGCAGAAAAACCCACAAAAATCTGCTCTTAATTTTGCTCCTCAATCTACCCATTTTTTGAGGGTTGGAAGGAACTTCAGGAGGTCTAGTCCAGCGTTTCTCAACTGGTGGGTTGCAACCTAAAAGTGGGTTGTGAGCAGTACCAAATGAAGGGGAAGAATCGCTTCCCTCTATCTGCTGGCAACACTCCTACTAATGCAGCCCAGTATACCAGCAGCCTTCTTGGCAACAAGGGCACAGTGCTGGCTCATATTCAGCTTTATTGTTCACTGTCACCCCCAGGTCATTTTCTGCAGAGCTGCTGCCCAGCCAGTCGGCCCCCAGCTTGTACTGGTGCATGGGATTCTTCTGTCCTAAGTGCAGGACTTCGCACTTGAACCTCATGAGATTTGTTTTGGCCCAATCCTCCAATTTGTCTAGGTCTCTCTAAATCCTAGCCCCACCCTTCAGTGCATCTACTATAGCCCCCGTTCCCTTCTCTCCCAAAGTAATACATACTTTCTCTGGTGCAAAATCTTGTTTGCAGATGTGTGCTATGATACCAGCAGCCAATGCATCACCTAGGACATTGGTCACTGTTCGAAATCGATCCCTAGAAGGAAATAAATGTAAGGAGAACCAGTCAGTTTTGCTGAAAGAGATGTAGTGATGGATGTTAGGATGATTAACCTAACTTTTCTCTGTGTGAACAGATTTGGTTAGAACTCGATATAACTCTTTTTATTATTATTATAATTCTTTTTCCCCCTCAAACCCCCTATAAAATTGCACTCAACTTTTACGCTGGGTTGACAAATAATCACATCCTCTATGGTCTTAACTATTGTACTTGCAGTATTTTTGTGCATGTAGTAAAAGTACCAAATAAAAACATGTACTACAGTTTTATTTTAGCATTTTAGTGCATTAACCCATTAGGTCCATTCCTTAGTTATTTGATTCTCCTGTTGTATCTTGTGAAGGTCTTTACAAGTAGTGATTGGCATATGTTCAAGGAGCTGCTGGGTTTTTTTTCTAAATTTGAGCTTGAAAATGTCAGCTTGATTGTATGAATTATAATCGGATCAATGTGGCAAATCACGTTTTGCATTTCAATGGTACCTTTCCTATAGTAGGTGTTTTAAGTGGTTTAAAGTGTTTTTTTTTACACAAGACCACAATTTTTTTCACCCACTTTGGCATGCAGCTACCTTTGCAGTAAATTTTGGTAGGTATTCAAAGGAGCAATCGCGGGTGATTCCGTTCTAAATTGTCTATTTACAAAAAATGTTAATTACAATTATTTTAAAATCTAAACATAAAAAGATTTTATAATTATTTTAATTCAGAGAAATCGATATTAAGTTTTGTATATAGTGCTACTGAACAGCTGTCTCCAGTTTGGGTGTCCATGCTTTTAAAAAAATGTTCAAGAATTGAAGGTACAGAACAGAGAGAAATGTCTGGAATTGAAGGTTGATTTAAAAAAAAAAAAAAAAAAAGATCTGGAAAATGCTTTTTGCAA
>NW_017729018.1:3411057-3413641 GCF_001723915.1 Gavialis gangeticus | reverse complement strand
AAGGTTTATTTAAAAAAAAAAAAAAAAAAAAGATCTGGAAAATGCTTTTTGCAACAAAAATCCCTGAAATGCTTGAAGTGTAATTTGCAATGAAAGTCAGTGGGATTTTGTAACAGTCTGTCCCTTTAAGGGAGGGGAGCCAGCCCTGTTGAGAAAGCCCAGCTGTGGGACATTTGGGTAATGAGGGAATGTCCTACCAGGAGTTTTAAAAGCTCCTGGAAGAGAAAGCAAGGAGGAGAAGGAAGCAAGCTGTGAAGGAGAGGAGAGGACAGAGTACTTTGGTGTAGCTGTTTATGGAAGGACTGAATTCTGTTTTGAACAACTGGCTGAGGAGCTTCTAATGGAGCAAATTTGCTTGGAAAAGGCAGCAGGCTAAACAACCAACTTATAGACTTGTAAACTAAAGGAATCATTTTCAAGAAATGCCCATCACAAAGGAGATTAAGATGCATCCTTATCGCAGGTTTAATTGTGCAGTCACAATCTTACATGTCTCACAAGTCTGTCTAGATAACTATTCTTTTTCACACAGTGACAGAGAACAGGTTTGACAAATACTTGGCTGGGATGGTTTGTTCAGGGTTGATCTTGCTTTGAGGAGGGGCTTAGATTAGATGACCTCCTGATGAGGTCCCTTATATCCCATTACTATGATTTCATAATACTACTGAATTTTTAGTCAAACAGACAAATGCATAATAAGATTCAATACTTGAAAATCAAATTTAGGAAAATTTAAAACAGAAATAATATACAAATTGTAAATATAACTACACATTAGTACAGTTTATCAAGAGATGTGCTGGAGTCTTCATCACTCAGTCATCCAGTCTTGATTTAAAGGTCCCAGGACTTTAAAGGTCAGACTTGATGATCTACTTAGGTCCCTTCCGACCCTACATCTATGAAACTAAGAAAGATGTTTTAATTTTACCGCTGATTATTATATTTGATGCAAAAAATATTTTGAAGAACATCTTTAGCTCCTAGTATGCCAAAGGTCACCATTGTGGTCCTTTCTGGCCTTGAATTAAAAACATGCCTGCATTCATACCCTCTGTATGCATCTGTCATGTTTCCTTTTTATTTGTCATTTCTGGTAATAGGCCCATTCTCTTCTTGTGATGCTCCATGTGGATTTCACCTATATACCAAATCTCATGCTTTTGGTCAGTACTGTCCAGTGAGGCTGCACCTATACCTCAGATATCCTCATACTCTCACCTAAAGGCATAAAACGATAAACAGGCCCAACCCTTCCTCAGTTTCTTTGTCAGTATAGATCCTAGACTGGCTGCCTATACACTTGGTCAGCAGTGGTGGGGATGTTTCAGTTAGGGTGGTTCCCGGACACTTGACAAGGTTTAGTTCAAGTGCTCGCATGGTCATTTTGGGGAGGGCTTAATACAGATGATGGTGAGGCAACGCTGGAGCATTCTAATCATAACTAAGAGAAGACCTAATTAATCGATTAGTTGATTAAAGGAGTCTGCTCTGATGCATTCTAATTAGAACCCAAACGAGCATGTCTATAGGCCTACGACTCTACAGTAATATAGAGGGCATGTCATAGAATTCACATCAACAAGGTATCTCAAAGAACCCCAATCCTATAATGCACGGATGGTCAACCAGAGAGATGCATACCCCTAAGGGTACTTAAAAGTGTCACAGGGGGTATGCAAAACTCTGTGTATGAGTACAGCCGTAGCGCAGCATGCAGGCAACCAGGATCTGAGCTGGGTTATGTGGACAGCAGCTGGGTCCAGCTGGGATATTTGTTGTGGGAAGAGGGAGGGGGGCTGGGGCTGCCCAGCTGGGGTGGGGCATGGGACTGAGCCATGCTGGGGGGGGGCAGCTCCCAATGCTATGTGTACCCCAGCAGGGCATGAGGGCCATGTGCCCCTGAATCTGCATGTGGGGCAGGGCGGACTGGGGCAGGGGCTGTGCTGGGCTCTTCTCAGTGGGAGGCTGGGCCAAGCTGAACTTGGGGTGGGCAGCGATGGCGCTGGGAGGTGGGTTGCAGGGGGCTACAGTGAATTCAGAAGTGGCTGCAGCCCCTGCTGCCCCATAACCCCACTCTCATAGGTCCCTGCAGTGAGAGAGGGAGCGGGGCTGGGGAAGGTGCTGCCCAGCTGGAGCAGAGCACAGGATGGAGCTGTCAGTGACTCATCTGGGGGGCATGGGGGGGTGGCTCTTACCACTGCATGCACCCTGGTAGGGCATGGGGGGTGCGTGGCCCTGGATCTGCATGCAAGACATGGTGTGCTGTGGGACTCTGGGGGCTGGGGCCAGGGCAGCACTGGGCTGTTCCCGGCAGGAGTGTTGGGTTGGACTGTGCTAGGAGGGAGGGTTGGGGGGTTACGGCAAATTCTGGGGCGGCTGCAGCTCCCCCCCACCCACAGCCCTGTCCTAGCACCGCTGCCACCCACCCTAAGCACAGCCTGGCGCAACCCCAGCCCTAGCTTGCCCACACCCTGTGCACAGATCCAGGGGCATGTGCCCCCATGCCCTCCCAGGGTGCATGCAGCGGCAGAAGCTGCCATTCCCTGCACCAGGCCCCCCCCGGATGGGCTTCTCCCAC
>NW_017729018.1:3407883-3410889 GCF_001723915.1 Gavialis gangeticus | reverse complement strand
TGGGGGCAGGGCTACATGGGGCAAGGATGCAGCCACTCCAGAATTCACCATAGCCTCCTTGGCCCCCCTCCCAGCGCTGCTGCAGCCCACCAAGAGCACAGTCCAACCCAGCCCCTCACTGGGAAGAACTCAGTGCCGCAGCCCACAGCAGCAGCCTGCCCACGCCACCACGTGCAGATCTGGTGGTGCACACCCCCCATGCCCTCCCAAGGTGTAAGCAGTGGCTGCCCACCCTCCCCTCATCCCCTGGACAAGCCACTTGCAGCTCTGTCCTGCGACCTGCCCCACCCTGCTCCAGCTGAGCAGTACCTGCCCCTGTCCCACTCCCTCACCACAGGGCCTTGATCTTCCCCCTCCCTTAAGAACGAGAAAAAGAAAAAGGAGTACATGAGCTGAAACTTTGAGATAGTAGGAGCACACTTGTTTAAAAAGGTCGAAAACCCCTCCTGTAATGCAAATAACCACTTTTTGAGGACCTGTCCATGTGAATCCATGTGAATCCTAATGAGCACTAGCCTGTTTGGAGACTATTGTGAGAAGTCCTGCTTAAACTTGGGCATTGCTGAGGTTTGTCCTCTGCCCTCCAGGCATGACATTTTCATATTATGACTTAGTTCTACTAAGATAGCTTCACTCCAACTACTACCTATATTCATGAAAAACACGTGCCCCTGGAGGCTGGGGGCCGCAGCAGCAGTGTTGGTGGCAGGGGCATGACACAAGCTAGTGGGGACTGCCCACAGGCGGCCACAGCAGTGTCAGTGGGAGGGGACTGCCTGCAGCCAGCCACCATCCACACTGTCAGCGATGGCAAGCGGGGACTGCCCACAACTGCCAGGAGCCATGTCAGCAGCAAGGGTGCGGGGGTGGTGACTGCCCACAGAAGCTGATGGCCGCCATCAAAGCTGCCAATCTTGGGGGGGCACGTGCCACCCCGTACCACCCCTAGGTATCGCCTATGCCTATATTAGTAGTTACACAGGCAACAGTGAAGGCTGCCATAAGAAGGGAAGGAGTGGTATCATAGCTGTGACAGTCCAGGAAATGTGAGAGGCAAAGATTTTTTTGTGGGTGAGATCTTTTATTTGACCAACTACGAGGTTGGGATAGACTTAGTCTATCCCAGGAGCTGCAGCAATTAATACTGCCACCATTCAACATACTGCCAAATTTCCAGACTTAGGGTGGGCCTGCAGGCTGGTTGATGTGGCTCCCAGGCTTAGTCATTAGGCCTGTGCAAAGCAGCTAGTATTCACTTCAGATTCGGCCAATTCAGGGGACAGTGATTCGATCTGGTAATTTGAATCACTGTCCTGATTCAATTCGGCTTTCTCTGAATCAAGCAGGCCAGGCCCAATGGTTGCCCTGCCTGCCCCAGCTCCCGGCACTTTGGGGGGGAAAAAAGCCCCGGCTCACCAGGTGCTGCTGGGCAGGGGGGTGATCCCTGCTGTCCCCTACTGCTCCACGCTGCATGGGGCTCTGCACAAGCCCCCCTCCCTCACTCCCCCAGGCCCCCCCCAGGTGCCCTGCCTGGGCCAGCTCCAGCCCTTTTAAGAAAAAAAAACAGCCCTGAAACCCCACCCATACTCGCTGCTCTTGGTAGGTGGGCCCTCCTTTAAAGATACATTCAGTTTTTTCTTAAGTATCCTGGTTGGGCAAGGATCTGAGAGGGGGGCAGTCATTGGACCTACATTTTGGCTTCCCAGGGACTGAGGGGTGGTATAATGAAGGGCTTCAGTTAAGCGGGGAATGAGGACACAGCTGGTTATTAGAAAGATAGCTTTAACTGAGCAAACAGTGCAAGGGAGCTCATTGATAGAAATTGCCAACATGCAGGCCTCAGATGTGATCAGTGGCTGACAGTGGCATACCAGTGGGATGGGGCCATGTTGGCTGGGCCTTCCATAGGGTACTCAGAAGTGGTGTGGAGAAGCCTCTGGTGTTTCTAGGCTCGGACCCCCCGGCCCCCGGCTCGGTGGTTGGCCGCGGATGGGGGGCGGGGGCGTGGCACAAATGCAGCATTGACCCCTGAGCACCAGAGACCCATGGTATGCCTCTGGTGACTGAAATACAACAGTGACAAGTACAGCCTCTGGAATTAACATAAGCCTAATTATTATAATATGTGCTTAAGTTTGCATTATTAGCCATTAGTGAACTGTCAAATGGAGTATGCTTTCGGGGCACACAAGAGAAGCAGTACAAGGGCACCCTAAAGATATTTCTAAAGAGTTTTGGCATTGACCTGGAGTCATGGGAGCAAATCGCTCATGTCCATCCACCTTGGAGGTCATTGGTCCAGAGCAGAGTACTGGCCTTCAAGCAACAGTGCACAGCAGAAGCAGCGAGGAAGTGCATGGCCAGGAAAACAAGGACCTCTCGTTTCCAGTCCTTGTCGCTCCCCATGTCCCTGCTGCAGAAGATTGTTCAGGGCAAAGTTTGGGTTTATAAGTCACCTGCGTTACTCACGCAACTTAGCCTCCACCCCCACCTTCTCTGTCTCCTCTCTTCTTTCTCCTTTTTGCTTTCCTTCTCCCTTTCTCTTTTCTCCCTCCCTTTTTTTCCCCCAATTCCCTTCTCTCTTCTCTCCCCAACCCCTGCTAGATGCGGTTATCTTTGCTTGTGAAGGATAAACAAACATTAGCCATAAGTAGTAGCATTGGGAAGTAAACCTTGGAGAACTTCAAAAGGAGACTGGACACACACCTTGCTGGAGTTATTTGACCCCAGCAGTCTTTCCTGCCTAGAGCACCCCTGCCCAGAGCACCCCAGACCCAATGATTTCATGAGGTCCCTTCCAGCCCTAAACTTCTGTGAATAAAATTTGCTGGTTGGGGACACTAGTATCAGATGAGATTGGCCACGTCCAGACTAGGTGGCCATGTGGTATGTGGCACCTAGTACATGCAGCTGTTCTCCTACGCAGCAAGGGAGCAGTGTGGCGTGGGGAGTTTTGACCCCTGGATATTCTGGAGTGTTAAAAAAAAAAAAAAAAAAAAAAAAACC
>NW_017729018.1:3394536-3407765 GCF_001723915.1 Gavialis gangeticus | reverse complement strand
AAAAGCAGAGCCTGGCCAGCTGGAGCCATGCTCCAGCTGCCAGCCAGGCTCCAAGTGGCAGGGCCCCTGCTACTGCAGCCCCAGGAGGCCCACAGGACCCCAGGTAAGGCTTCTGGGGCCAGCCCAGTGCTGGCCCCAGCCTCCTTTACCCCACCAGGGGTAACTCGCCATGCACCAGGAGGCGCGTGACACAGACGTTCCCCAGGGACAACTAGCAGCAGCATGAGGTGTGCCGCTGCTTCTTGTCCCTGGGGAACCAAATGTCCATGCTCGTGTGGATCTGGCCATCAGGTGCAAACAACTGCTTTTTGAAACATCTTACTACTACTTAGAAGTAACAGCTGTAATAACTTAATGTTTTTTGTTCTCATGGGAAGAACTGACTTGTGTAGATAGTGTGATCTTGTTGACTGAATATGGTTCCGAGGAAATGTATAATTGCTTGTCGCCAGTATTGAACAAGGATGCCAAGAATGCTCCAAAAGGCTGTTTCTGAGTGATAACTAACTTGGTCAGCAAAGGAAAGAAAGCAATTCGTACATCTAACTGAGCCACATCAGGCTACGTAGAGCACGAGCCCTGAGAAAAACACATTATAAAAGAAAGACCTTAAATTAAATTATCCTACTATGCTAGATCATAGCTTTAGCTGATAGTAATAATTAGCACAGCCAAACGTACTGAATATAGCTTTATAAAAGATGTTTGCAGGGGTAGATCCAAGGGAGGTGCACTGGTGCACCCCATTTAATTCTGCTACAGGCAGACCTCGACTTGCGACTTTTCAAGTTATGATGAATAATACTTACGACCTTTATCATTTACATCCTGTTTCAAGGTTCCGATGCGGGTTTCAACTTCACAATACTCAACAGTTGCCTCCAGGTGGTAAGTTCGTTGTGGTGGAAGGGGAGGGGGGAGGGAAGGGGCATGGATGGGAAGATCAACGCCCCCACAGTGAGGGAGGTACTGGGGCTGGGACAAGCACTGCCCAGCTGGGGCAAGGAGGGTGTGGGGAGGATGTGGGGCAGCTCCTGCTGCTGTGTGCTGCCAGTCTGGGGGGGCATGGGGGGGTGCCCCCAATCTGTGCAGGGCAGGTGGGGCTGGTGCTGTGCTGTGCTGTGCTCCAGGTAAGTGGCAGAAGGTGCTGGGAGTGGGGGCTATGCCCTCCTGCCACTTGCCCAGCTAGAGTGGGGTGGGTGCTGGATGGAGCCGCTGCACTGCCTCTAGACAAGTGGCGTGCAGCAGGAAGAGCCACCTCAGCCTCCCAGATGAGCTGCGGCTTTGTCACGCACCCCCCGCCCTCCCGCTGGGTGAGCAGTGGCAGGGCATGGGGAGGGTGCCCCTGGATCAGGGTGAGGTGGGCGGAAGAGCAGGGGTTATGGGAGGGGCTGTAGCCACCCTAAAATTCACCGTAGCTCCCCCCATAACCCTTGCTGCCCACCAGGAGTGCAGCCTGGTGCGGCCTCCACCCTGCCCACCTTGCCCCAATCCAGGACCACATGCCCCCAGCCCATGCCCTGCCACTGCTGTGCCTCACCCATCTGAGGTGGGGGGCAGGACAAAGTTGTGGCTTGTCTGGGACATGTGGGGGGGCTGGGATGACTCCTGCTGCTGCGCGCCACCTATCTTGAGGCAGCACAGCGGCTCCATCTTGAGCCTGCCCCACCCAGGCTGGGTGAGCACTGGGAGGGCATAGCCCCTGCTCCCAGTGCCTTCCACCGCCCACCTGGAGTGCAGCCCTGGCCCCGCCTGTGCCGTACAGATCCAGTGGCACACGCTCCCCCATGCCTCCCAAACCGGTGGCACGCAGCGGCAGGAGTCACCTCACCCCCAACCTGCACCCCCCCAGCCCCTCCCTCACTGTGGGGGTGTTGATCTGCCCCCCCATGCCCCTTCTCCCCACAACAACAGACTTACCAGCTGGACTCAGCTGTATCGAGTGTCGTAAAGGAACCAATTCTCCATTTATAACATTGTTCCTATGGGAAAATTGGTTCCAAGTTACGTCGTTTTGACTTAAGATGTGGTTTTCAGGAACCAATTGCGTCGTAAGTCTGAGGACTGCCTGTATACCCAAAGTTTAAAAACAACTGCCTGATAGTGGCAGCAGCATCTCTGGTTAGGCAGTGCTGAGTGAATCAGCTGACTTCATTGTTCATTATAATCTACCTGATCCTTCATAAACTCTTCATTCCACAGGTGTTAACAACCCTCTCTTCTTTCTGATGGTCTTGATGTTCCGCCAATCAAGCTATCCTTCATTCTGCAATTCTGCTGTCTGTTAGCTGCTCCTGGTAATGAAACCCTGCAGATTGTGTTCAACTTCATTGAAAGAAGCTATATTTGTTTTTGCTTTAATCTTAAACAGAATAATACAGCCCAGGGCCCCAGGATCAAGTTCTAGATCTGCCCATGGATATAAGTGTTAAGTTTCTTAGAAGTGGTGAGAACAAAGCGGTCTTGTTGATGAAGACTCTAAATAAGGCGAAGGGAAAACAGGACACTGTAGAGAAGTACTCCATGAGGTTGAAGGGAAGAAGGTAGAAATAACCTTCACAAGATCATCAATTCAAACTACTTGATATCTTCTAGGTCCATAAGAGAACTTGTTCAGTTTCATTTTAGAGATTTCAGTGATACAAAGACATTTGACTAGAACTAGTCAAAGAACGATTATTAGAATATTAGAACAAGCTCTCTCTAAGCAGAGGGCATTGCCTGAAGAGGAAAGCAGAGGAACTGCCAGTCCGTGCGCCACCTCCCCACACCTCAACTGGTGAGAAACTCTATTATGCTGTATTATTAGCTAGATGGGCATTTGAGTAAGTATTTGGTTTTGTGCGTTTGAGGTGTGATAATCAAAGATCAGGCTGTATATTTGTCACTTGCCTCTTTTCTGAATGGATAGTGATAATTAAGGGAATTGTAACTACCTTGATTTTGTGTTTAAAAGTGTAATCATTAAGGGAATTGTAGTTGTACCTTAATCTTGGGGCTAAGCTTGCAAAAGGCATCCTGTTCACACGTAGGCTGTAGTCTTGTCTCTCTGAATGGTAATACATTTTTGGCAACAAACAAAACAAAACAAAAAAGGGGGAGGAGGGTGGGGAGTAGAGTTCTGCCCATGTGGCAGAGTGGTCAGTACAGCTGTTGGGTGGGAGGAGTGACATAGCATGGAAGGGCTGGAGGACTGACCAGATCTGTCACAGACATGGGTGACTAGTGTCACCTAGGCAGGGGGGGCATGTGTCCCCCCAGCGACTGGGAGGGGTTCCCCCCGTGGCCAATCTCACTGACTGGGGGGTGGGGTTCCCCTGTGGTCATTCGCAAGATGGCTGATTGCTGCGGCTTCTGGGAGTGGCTGCGGCTGCTTCTGGGAACACAATGGCACTCCACTCCCTGGCTGGCGCTTGTAGGGGTGGCACCGGCACTCCCACCTGCCACCCCTGCCCATTGCCTAAGTGAGGAGCACAGCCAGTCAGGGAGTGCACCGGTGCTCTCGGGGGTGCACGTGCACCCCCTGTGCATCGTCACTGGCCACAGACCTGAGGAAGGTCATTGATGTCCAGAAGCTTGTCCAACAGCTCTGTCAAGTATACAGTTTATCTAATAAAAGGTATCACAAAAAATCGTTGCCCCTTGTTGGGTAAAGGCAGTTTTGGATTGAGGTGGGTATCACAAGTAGTCTTCTCAGATCAGATACAGTAGTACCAGAAGTCCTGGAAAATTTTAATCGTGACTTTTTTTTCTTTCAGGTCATTGATAAAAATGTTAAACAGTATAGGGTTAAGAACCAAATCCTATTGGGCCCCTCAAGAGACAGCTGCTCAGCACAAATTTCCTGTTTATTATTATCATTTTGTGACCTGTCACTTACTCATTTTGTAATATATTTTGTTTGTATCCTATAGATCTTTTATGATTTTAATTTATTACGGCATCTTGTGGTACTAAATCAAGCAACTCAAAAACCTATTAACTTGATTGACCAAATTTTGCGTTCTCAGAGAAGGAAAAAAGGGTGGCAAGTTAGTTTGAGAACATCCATTTTCTGTAAACATTTTGATTTGTATTATACTCCTAGCCTTTTGGTTCTCAATCCAAAGAACCAAAGACCTTGCCTAATAATTTTGCCTAGGACTGGTGTCAGGCTAACAGACCTGTTACATGGGTCGTTCTAGATACGCATCTGCAAGTGTTAACTTCTTTTCCAGTTCTCTGGAACTTCCTGGGTGCGCTAAGACTTACAGCAAATAAATTTGACAAGATTGCACCCCGGCTGCTCTTTTTGCACTTCAGTATACAGGTTTCCTTTGCTTTATGCGGGTTCTGTATGTGCAAATTTGCTCTTATGTACAAGTTGTATGGGCCTGCTGATATTAAAAAGGGCTGTGTAGTAGCTGCTCAGCATCCACCGATCATTGCTGGAAGGGAAAGCATTTTACCATCATACAACAGGAGTGCATCAGAACATTTTGTGTTTCCTGCTTCATTATTGGCAGTTCTAAAAGTCAGTGCCATTGTTTAGGGTTCTCTTTTAGGATTTGCTTTTTCTCTTGATAAAAGGAGCTGCCAAGGGGCAAACGCATTGGGGACAGAGAAAAGAGAAGAGTGGGGCAAAGCACCCACTACATGCAGTGGTGCATGTGGCCCTAAGCCAGGACAGCAGCAGCAGTCAGGCAGCAGGAAGACCTGGCAGGGAGCAGAGCTTGACCTGGAGAGCGAGAGGCAACCCTCCGGGACTGCGAAGTAGTAAGTTACCCTGGAGAGAGGGTCCCCACAGGGGAGGGATCCCCCGAGGGTTGCAAAGGGACACCACGTGGGCCGCTCCTGGGTGAAAGCAGGGGAGCTTAGGAGTCTTTGGGGTCTTCCTCTCCTTTTTCTTTTCCCCCATCTCCTTTCCTGTAGTGTTACCTTGGGAGTGGGGCCCCTGCCCTGGAGGGCACCCAGGTAGTCTAAGGACTGCTGATTATATTTATGAACTGTGCCTTGCAGTTTATGGGAATAATTTGAAATAATAGTTTGTATATGAATAGAGGTGTAAGGTTGCCCAATCAATATATCAATATCCTTTGGTCTGCTTTGTTCTATTGTTCATCTGTATTTTAAATGATAACTGTGTGTGCGTGTGCATGTATGTGTGTAGGGTTTATTGTTTTGTAAATTTGTATTTGTGTGTGTGTGTGTATCCATATATATAGCTATGTCCTTGCCCCTTAATGGTTTTGGTGTAATAATAAATCTGTATATACTTAAGTAATTGATTGACTGGACCTGACTCTATAGGTGACGGAGGTAGCTGCTGGGCTGTTGTGTCCCTCCACAGCACACTGCCCTGCCAATAATTCCCGCAATTGGAGAGGAAAGTACAATCCCATGTACACACAGACTACAAAATCGATCCCAGGCCTGCCGGTCAGATCCAGCCCATATAGCCATGTCATCCTGCCCACAGGGGATCCCCATGGATCTGAAAATATGGTGGCAGGGGAGCGATGGCAGCATTGCAGCTCCCCTGCTGCCAAATTTCCAGACCTGTAGGGAGAGAAATGGCCCAGATAGTATGCTAGTTTGATCCACAGAGGTGGCCCAGATAGAAGTGGTGTGGGGCTGATTCTGCAGGACGGGGCTGAGCAGAGGCAGCATGGGGCCCTCATTTGGCAGCATGGAGCTGAGGCAGGTGGCATGGGTTTAATCCTGGCAGGCAGAATCCAATCCAGCCCACAGATCAGCCCCGTGCCACTCATCTGGTCCACAAAACCAGAAGGTTGAGCACTGATGTCCTAGTGCAGTGCTCCTTCTTTAGCCAAATGCCCCTCAGCTGAACTTGCTTAACAAGGTTGACTGTTTCTCCTTAAACGGGCAGCCTGGCCTGTCATGTACATATTTGGAAGTAACAAGAATTTTATATATAAAATTGGCATATTCTATTTGCTTCCAAATTAGGCTGTATATTTTGTTTTAAACCAGTCAAAGAAGGCAGATTTAGCTCTAGATCAGGAAAATCTTCTAAGAATAGTAGAACAATGGAACAAGCTGCTGGAGCAATTTATGGAATCTCCTTAGTTGCCTGTCCAGTCTTTTCTTAAAACATCCATTTAGGATTAGTTTGGTTTAAGAATGACAAATCCTGCTTCTGTGAAGGGGATAGACTAAAACCCATAACATCTCGTCCAAGTTTGATTCTAAATGCCTGGAAACAGCCAGTACAATTTTTCAATATAAATTATTATTTTTCCCACTTTTGACCATTTAAGCCATTCCAATCAGGCCATAATAAGTAATTTTAACTTATTCATGCAGCCCCTTCTATGATATTTTTTTACTAACAACTCAGTTGAATTGTTGCTTATAAATGAACTATTCCAATTCTTAGGGTAATATCTCTTCTCGGACCAGCCATGTTGGTGTGCCTTTATTGCCAAGAAGGCTAACAGCATAATGTACGTATAACAGCATATATGTGAAAAACAGTTAATTTAATGATTTTCAGGAAAAATGCAAAATGGCAGTTTAAACCCCAGGCCCTAGTTATACCTTGACTTTAGCAAGGCTTTTGATATGGTCTTCCACTACATTCTTGCAAGCAAGCTAAGGGAGTATGGGTTGGATGAATGGGCTGTAAGGTTTATAAAAAAACTGTCTGGATCATTGGGCTTAGAGGGTGGTAATTAAAGGCTCTCTGTCTAGTTGGCAGCTGGTCTCAAGTTGAGTGCCCCAGGGGTCAGTCAGACCAGGGGCCAGTTTTGTGCAATATCTTCATCAATGACCGGGAAGATGGCATAGAGTGCACCCTCAGCAGGTTTGCAGATGACAAAAAGCAGGAGGGAGTAGTAGATGCTAGGGCTGTGCAAAGCTTCAGTCCCCGATTTGATTCGGTGGCCAAATCTCTGAATCCAAACTGAATCAGGAGACCCTTTAATCTCTCTGAATCAATTAGGAGAGATTCGGAAAGATTTGGTGATTCGGACACAGACACAGCTTTAAACGTTTTTCCTACATACCTCAAAGTAGCAGGTGGCTTGTGATGCTGGGGCCCATGGAGTGTCCCACAGAATTGTGGGGGGCTCCCCAGCATGCTTGGCAGCAGACCTGGAAGTGCTTCTGGTCCACTTCTGGGTCCACCAAAGAGCACGCAGGGGGCCCCCCTGTGCCCCTTCCCCCAGCTCAGTGACTGGTGCCTCCCAGGGCTGTGGGGGCACCCGGGGTCCTCCCACGGTCAATCGCTGAGCTGGGGGGGCACAAGGAGGGGCCCTACGTGCTCTCTGGTGGACCTGGAAGTGGACCAGAAGTACTTCTCATCCACTTCCAGGTTCGCCGCCGAACATGCAGGGGCCTCCCCATGCTTCTGTGGGACACTCCATCTGCCCCAGCATTGCAGCATTCATGAGCCATGCTGGTACCTCAAGGTATGTAGAAAGAACATTTAAGGCTAGGATTCAGAGAGACCTAGACAAATTGGAGGATTGGGCCAAAAGAAATCTCACGAGAGTTGACAAGGACATGTATGAACAATCCCATAGGCTGTGGGCAAGTGGACAAGAAGCTGAATATGAGCCAACAGTGTGCCCTTGTTACACAGAAGGCTAACAGTATACTGGGCTGCATTAGTAGGAGCACTGCCAGCAGATCAAGGGAAGTGATTCTTCTCTTCCATTTGGTATTGGTGAGGCCATATCTGGAGTATCACGTCCAGTTTTGGGCCCCCTCACTACAGAAAGGATGTGGACAAATTGTAGAGAGTCCAGCGGAGGACAACAAAAATGATTCAGGGCCTGGGGGACATGACTGATGAGGAAAGGCTGAGGGAACTGGGCTTATTTAGTCTGTAGAAGAGAAGACTGAGAGGGGATTTAATAGCAGCCTTTAACTCCCTGAAGGGGGCTCCAAAGAGGCTGGAGCTGGCCTGATCTCAGTGGTGGCAGATGACAGAACAAGGAGCAATGGGCTCAAGTTGCAGCATGGGAAGTTTAGGTTAGATATAAGGAAAACTTTCTCATTATAAGAGTGGTTATGTACGGGAACAGATTAGTCAGAAAGACTGTGGAAGCTCCATCCCTGAAGGTTTTTAAGACGTGACTAGACAAAGCTTTGGCTGGGATGATCTAGTTGGGGAGGGTGCTGCTTTGAGCAGGGGGTTGGACTAGATGTGATCTCCTGAGGTCCCTTCCAACCCTAGTTTTCTATGAATCTATGTAGTTGAAATACATTTTGTGCCTCTTGCATGATTTGTGGACCATTACACCTATAACTTCACTATTTCAATGTCTCACGTATTATCCAGACTTGGAATTCCCGTGTACAGGCAGTTAAAGAATTTCTTTTCCAAGTCCCAGAGCGTCTTGACTAGCTTTATATTTGACATCTTGATTTTGTGCTCAATAAAGCTCCATTGCTGTTTCCCTCTTCCATTTTTTGTTAATTATCTTTCTGACTAGGTTAGCTGTGTGACTTTTCTGTAGAAGAGTGGTTTGCCATCTGCTGAGATGGAGGCCATCAAAAATGCGCTGTCTCTTCCTGTGGAAGTTGCAGAGAATCCTGTTCTTATACTACTTGCTTAGCCTGCAGTTCAGTTCCAAAATCTTCTGCCTTTGCCCACAGGATAGCAAGGAGAAGACCTGGACTTACGGAAGTATTTCTGGAGAATGGAAGTGCCAGGTGCCTTGCTCATATCAAGTTTCACAGAGGAAAATGCACCCTTCCGATGTCCACTACTTTTCTCCCTTCCACACAAGGCAATTTTCTTCTCAGCTTGTTTCCCCACACTCAGAAGAAGAATATTTGGCATGCTTTCGGGGGGGGCTTGGAAAATATACCTGGATAAGACAAAGCTGTGTCATCACTACCTGCATCAAAGCCTATATCAGAGAAGTGTATGTGATATATTTTCAAAATCAGATACTGAGATGCGGGACCCAGCTTCAAACATGTTGGCTGACTTTCATCAATACTGAGCCCTAGGGCTATGAGAAGCTTCGGTCCCTGATTGGATTCAGTGGAGATTCGGCCTGATTTGGTGGCCAGATCTCATAATCAAATCAGGAGACCCTTTAATCTCTCTGAATTGAACTGGAACCCTCTGAATTGATTCAGAAAGATTTGGTGATTCAGATCTAAATTAATAGATGTAGGGTCAGAGGGGACCTGAGCAGATCATCTAGTCCGACCCCCTGCCCTGGACAGGAATGAATACAGGGCTGATATGACCCCTACTAAGTTTAAGCTCATATGACCCCAGCTAGGTAGCTATCAAGCCTCCTTTTAAAGACCCCCAAGGTAGGAGCCAGCACTTCACTTAGAAGTTGGTTCCAGATTCTGGCCACCCTGACTGTGAAGTAGCGCCTCCTGATGTCTAGCCTGAACCTACTCTCAATCAACTTGTAGCCGTTGTCCCTTGTTACTGCAGGAGGTGCTCGGGGGAACAGGGTCTCACCCATTCCCCTCTGGTCCCCCCAGGTAAGTTTACAGATGGCCACTAGATCCCCTCTCAGCCTTCTCTTGTGAAGGCTGAACAGGTCCAGGTCCCGTAGCCTCTCCTGATAGGACCTGCCCTGCTGCCCCCTGATCATGCGAGTGGCCTCCTCTGGACCCTCTTGATGCTGGCCTCATCCCTCCTGAAGTGCGGTGCCCAGAACTGGACGCAGTACTCCAATTGCAGCCTGACCAGTGTCGCACAGAGGGGGAGGATCACCTCCTTGGACCTGCTCACGATGCATCTGTGGATGCATGACAAGGTACGGTTGGCCTTCCTGACTGCGTCCCCACACCGTCAGCTCATGTTCATCTTGGCATCAGTGATGACTCCAAGATCCTTTTCTGCCTCTGCACTGACGAGAAGGGCATTCCCCAGCCTGTAGGCATGGTGCTGGTTCTTCCCCCCAGGTGCAGCACCTTGCACTTGTCAGTATCAGTATCAGACATAGACACGCTTTAAATGTTTTTTCTACATACCTCTAGGTAGCAGGCGGCTTGTGAACACTGCAGTGCTGGGGCAGATGCAGCGTCCCACAGGAGCATGGGGAGCTCCCTGGTGCGCTTGGCAGCAGACCTGAAATTGGACCAGAAGCATTTCCAGTGCACTTCCGAGTCTGCCAGGGAGTGAGCAGGGGGGCTCCCCCGTGCCCCTCCGGCTCAGTGACTGGTGCCTCCTGGGTATGGGGGAGCACCCGGGGTCCCCCTGTGGCCGATGGCTGAGCCAGGGGTGTGTGGGGGCAGGGCCCCTGTGTGTTCCCCGGCAGGCCCGGAAGTGGACCGGAAGTTAAGTTATAGATTCAGACACTAGGGCTGGAAGGGACCCCGGAAAATCGAGTTCAGCCCCCCGCCCCAGGGGCAGGAAGTCAGCAGGGATCATAGGATCCCAGCAAGATAAACATCCAAATGTCTCTTGAAGGTGTTCAAAGCACATGCTTGAACCACCTCCGATGGCAGGCTATTCCAAACCCTGGGGACTCAGACAGTAAAGAAGTTCTTCCTTAAGTCCAGCCTGAAACGGTCCTGGAGGAGTTTGAGACCATTCACCCTTGTCATCCCTTGGGGCGCTCTGGTGAACAGACGTTCCCCCAGATCCTGATGAATATCTCTGATGTACTTATAGGTGGCGACCAGATTGCTCCTGAGCCTGTGCTTTTCCAGGCTGAAGAGTCCCATGGCTCTCACCATCTCTTCATAAGGTCTGTTTTCCTGACCTCTGATCATGCATGTGGCTCTTTTCTGCACCCTCTCACGCTTCCCCACATCCTTTTTGAATTGTGGAGCCCAAAACTGGACGCAGTACTCCAGCTGCGGCCTCACCAAGGTCAAGTACAAGGGGAGGATGACGTCCGCGGATTTACTTGAGAAGCATCTATGGATGCAAGCCAACGTTTTGGTCGCTTTACTAGCTGCAGCATCGCATTGAAGGCTCATGTACATCTTGTGGTCAATCATGACCCCCAAGTCTCTTTCATCCGTAGTGCTAACCAGTGTAGCACTGCCGAGCCTATAAGGGTGCTGCAGGTTTTGCCTCCCAAGGTGGAGAACCTTGCATTTTTCTCTGTTAAACACCATCAGGTTCTCGACTGCCCATTTGCTGACCCTGTCAAGGTCTGCCTGGATCACCCTCCTGTCCTCAGGTGTGGATGCTTTACCCCAGAGTTTGGTGTCGTTGGCAAACTTGGCCAGTCTGCTTCTGACTCCAGTGTCCACATTGTTAATGAAAATGTTAAATAGTATAGGCCCTAGGACAGGGCCTTGAGGGACCCCATTGGTCACAGGGCACCGCGACAATTGACTTCCATCAACTACCACCCTCTGGGTCTGACCACAGAGCCAATTCCTCAGTCAGCAGATCGTGGTGGGGCCAAGGCTGCAGTTAGCCAGTTTTGCTAAGAGGTGATCATGGGATACCAGATGGAAGGCTTTTTTGAAGTCAAGATATATGACATCAATCTCCTCTCCCTTGTCCAGGTGATAGGTCACCTGGTCATAAAAGGAAATAAGATTGGTCAAGCAAGACCTTCCCGCAACAAACCTGTGCTGGCTATCCCTCAGGATGTTGTCGTTGGCGAGTCTGTTGAGAATGGCCTCTTTTTAATAAACTTTTTCAAGACCTTCCCCGGGATAGAGGTCAGGCTGATGGGCCTGTAGTTTGCCGGATCCACTTTCCTCCCTTTCTTGAAGATAGGCACCACATTGGCCTCCTTCCAATCTTCAGGCACTTCACCAGAGTGCCAGGAGCTCTTGAAGATCCATGCTAGGGGCTGGGCTATGATGCTCGCCAGGGACTTGAGTACCCTGGGGTGTAAATTGTCAGGGCCAGCTGACTTGAAGGTATCCAGCCTCTCAAGGTGTTCCTTCACAAGGTCAGCATTGATGGAGAGTAAGGTATCTCCCTCTCCCAGGCCTCCCTGCCCCACAGTGGGCAGAGGCATCCTATGGGACTGGTGAAAAACTGACTGAAAGTACTTCCAGTCCCCTTCAGGGTTTGCCACTGAGCACATGGAGGGCTCCCCCACGCTCCTGTGGGACACTCCATCCACCCCAGCATCACAGCATTCACAAGCTGCGCTGGTACCTGGAGGTATGTAGAAAAAACTTTTAAAGCTGTGTCTGTGTCCAAATCACTTATTCTCCAAATCAGCAGGGAATCTTCAGATTTGGATTCAGCGGAATCGAATCGGTGACAGTGATCTGAATCAACAAATCGAATTACTGTCCATGATTCAGGCCGAATCCAAATCGAATAGGGCCCACGTCACACACCCCTACTGAGCACCTACAAATCCATGGAACTTCTGAAAGTCAAACCCAAAATGTTAAGTTCGGCCCTCAAAACTGGAAGCCCCCTAAATCAACAGTTCCTTAAAAATGCTCTGTGATTTCTACAGGGTGTTGTTTCTTCAGAAGTTGGTGGCAGAACCAAGAAATCTGGGAGCTTGAGGTCCTGACTCCCATGCTTGTTTTTACAAACCCTTCAATTCATGTCTATTTTTTTTTTTTAACTACTGTCATTACTTCTGTAAAGTTAGAACATGCCGCGGTTACTATTCTGAACATGAGAAACTAAAAACAGACTATGGAAAAGTACTTACAAAGCCCAGTCTACTGCAATGATCAGGGTGATTTCATCAGTTGGAAGGCCAACAGAGGTCAGTACAATGACCATTGTAATGAGTCCCGATTGGGGGATTCCTGCGGCACCTATGCTTGCTGCTGTTGCTGTTATGCTGCAAAAATAAAGGGCCACAGTGCCATCGTCATTTAAAGCTCTCAGCTGGTTTTAAATGTATGGCAAAGTAAATGTTAATCATAGTTTAAGATCACTACATTTGTCACTCAGCCCCCATCTAGGATGGCAGCGGGCAAAATGCGGTCTGCGGGCCGGATGTGGCCTGCTAGGCCATTCTATCTGGCCCGCAGGGCCCCTAAAAAATGTAGAAAATCAATATTTATCTGTCCCTGGCTGCCTGTCATGCAGCCCTCGATGAGTTTTCGCAAGCCAGTAAGCGGCCCTCTGCCCAAAATAATTGCCCGCCCCGATCTAGGACATTTGAATGGTGACCTGGAGAGATTTGTTGGACAGGCAGGGTTTCCCCAGGGAAACCAATAACATTGCAGTTTGGGGACTGTAGCAAGGGATAAGGTTCAGTGTTGGCCAAGGACCAATGTCTCCCACTTATCTGCCTACCTCAACTAGTCAGCTCCCCTTTTAGAGGGAGCAGCTCCTCCCCAGCTACTCATCTGGGGTG
>NW_017729018.1:3383010-3389536 GCF_001723915.1 Gavialis gangeticus | reverse complement strand
CAGGGGTTCCCCAGGGAAACCAATAACATTGCAGTTTGGGGACTGTAGCAAGGGATAAGGTTCAGTGTTGGCCAAGGACCAATGTCTCCCACTTATCTGCCTACCTCAACTAGTCAGCTCCCCTTTTAGAGGGAGCAGCTCCTCCCCAGCTACTCATCTGGGGTGAGCAGCTCCTCCCCTTTTAGATTACAGAGATATTTTTGCTTTTGTGTGATTTCCCCCCCACCTCATTTTCCTACAGGAAAGTTCCTTTGTGCTGGTTAGAGTTGAAGAAAAAAGTTATAATTAAGCAGAGTTTTAGTAAATATTTTGCTATGGATGGCCCAGTCTTCGCTTCTGTTGATATCAACAGGATATTTTGCTGTTGAGGGAGCATATGCCTACATATTGCCTTCTGTTACAGGCACATATCAGGGCATTTATGTAGCTCTCCACTAATAAACCTCTGCCTCGAATGAAAAAGTCTGCATTTTTGGAATGGAAGGTCAAGTTACTGTGGACAGGCATGGTTGCAACCAGAGCCCCATTATAATGTGATTTACAAGGCAGTTTGAAAGATGATAAAAACCTTTCCTCTTGCCTTTCATATGGCTTGGGTTTAGTTTGACAAATAGAGTGAGTTCTGAAGTCTCTTTTTAAAAGAGCCTGGTCATTCATGCAGTGAATGAGAGAGAGTTGCAGAACACGAGTCACATCTGGATATTAATGGCCCGGTTTTGTGGTCTGAGACCAAGAGGACTCGGTTCCATTCCCCTCACTGCCACAGATGCATTGCTAATGCCAGTGCCCTGAAAGAAGCTTTTCATCTCGTCTTTCCCAATTTTTCGTTGCCCCGTTTTGAGATGCCTAGTGTTTCTGGGTGAGCAGCTCCTCCCCAGATGAGTAGCTGCTTTTGAGAAATTGGGCCTAGATCTGTACCTCAGCTTCATATTTGTGCCTCATAGAATTGTGCAGCGGATGAATTAATTGGGATGTGCATGTACACTTTGATAATTAGCACCTCTAGGCCTAGGTTGGATGGTATAGAAGAAATAATCATGGAGTTGAATGAGGGTATGCAGATGCTGAATACAGAATATAGCTGCCTCATTCCCTCAACAGCAATGAACCTCTCCACTGAATGATTTAACTGCTGAAGAATAGCAAATGAGTGGGTTACTGAAGACTCTTTATGCCATATGCACAAAGGGTGGCATTAAGGTTGTATGACACATAACAAAGTCCAATCAGTACGGGGTTTCTTGTGCTTTTCTTTTATTATAAATTATTTTTGTCACTTCTCTAATTGTCCAAATTTAAAATGTGGCCCAGGATTTTATACTGATGTTTCTTAGCTCTATTTTATAAATTGTCAGAGGAGAACTGGAGATTTTAGGAACTGCTTATGTGATATTTAGGACACTTAGGCCCAGGCAAAGACATGAGTGGTTTGGTACTGTTGGATAAGCACACTAGCTGGATATAGTTATGCTGAATTAATCAGCAGTGAAATACCAGTCTTGACACTTAAAATGCTGTTCATCAGGTTGCATTGAGAAGTCTGGGATATGTCTCACCTTTTCCTTGAGGTTTTGTTCCAGCTGTCTGCAGACTTGGGAGGTAACACTGCATCAGGTTAGAAATGTTTATTTTAATGAAAAGTTTAGCCAGGACTTCAACAGCTTTTGTGCTGGTATAACAATTTTGGGTAGAGGTGTGGTATTTTCATGGAAATGTTTATGCCAGTACAAAGGGATTTCACATTAAGTTTGTTCCCTTTCCAGAACAGAAATATGCTGCACCAAAATAACTGTCAACACTACAGGAGAAAACAGGACAGATTTTCTGTTTTTTTAAAAAAAAAAGGAAGTGTTTTATTTACCTTATAGTTATAATTTGTCCCAAGTCCAAGTCGTAATCGTTAACCTGAGCAATGAAGATAGCAGCAACAGCTTCATACAGGGCAGTGCCATCCATATTGATGGTTGCACCAACAGGAAGAACAAATCGTGCCACTCTTCTGTCTATCCCATTGTTTTCCAAAAGACACTTAAGGGTGATGGGGAGGGTTGCTGAGCTGCATTGCAAAGAAATAACTGAAGATCATACATTTATCTCCAATATCACCTTTTGCATTGAACACTGCAGATGTCTGCTAAGGATTTTGCAAAGGGGATGTGGGAGCAGTTTAACCCCCTACTTCCAGCCTCCTCCCACACCACATGGGCTGGCAAACTGAATCACAGGTACAGCTGTTGGGGACTGTTTAAATGCTCCAAATCAAATAAGATTTTCCCACTTCCCCTCTCTGCTCCGAAGCATGTCCCTTTCCCTCTCCTTCATTGGCTGCTGCTGCTGTCCCCACTGTCCCAGGAGCAAGGGAGCTCCTGTACTACTCCAGCTATGCTGCATGGGGGCCTGGGCTCAGCCTGGGACAGCGGCAGTAGTGGGGGTGTGCCGCACACCATTCTTGTTGTAAGCCTTCTCTTGATACACTGGCACTGTCCCATTTACCTTCCTCAGGGTAACTAACCGTGGAGCAAGGGAATGCTGCAGCAGGCCTGCTCTGCTGGAGTGACCCACCTAGAGAAAGGTACCTCTGGCATTCATGGGGACTTGAAAAGGCTGGGATATCCAGCCATTTGAGAATGACCATTGCCTGCCTAAAAGTTGCCTCCTACTAGGAGCCTCTACTTGGAGCTTCATTCAGTTCAATCAGTCCACAGCAATAGTCTGTAATGAGTTGAAGATTGAGTGGCTTTGACTAAAGAGAAGAGTACCCAATGCTGTTTCCCCTACAGCCTTCAGGGATAGTCTCTCTTACAAGAGCCGAGAAGAGGGCCCAAGTTGATTTGAGAATGCACACTGCTGTTGGCCTGTTTGGCAGCTTCTGGATTTAAGTTACAGAATCAGAAATGATCCTATCCAGGGCAGGCATGCAATATCCTGCTCGGAGGCAAAGAAACTCGATGCCCCCTTGGTTTTCACAGCCACCAGCTGATTGCTCCATGATGGGGCCTTGTGTTAATTTGGAGTAAGTTAATTGTTCCCTGAATGTCTCATTTCTAAGGATGCAGTTTTAATTGCTTCTGTGGTGAGAGGCTGAGTTTTCTTCTCTGTCTTTTCTACCTTGGTGATTTTCCTGCATCAAGCAGCACTCCATCTGCCTTTGCATTGGATATTAACATTTCAGAACTTTTGTGTTAAGGAACCCATTGCTTTACAATTAATGTAGTGAGAGGGGTTTTTTGCCTAACCAGAGAGAGAGCTTTGTGCCCCGGATATATAAACAAGCACTCATTCTTTCCTTGTCAAAAAAATTTAGGCAGCTATTCATTTGCTTTGAAGCCTATAGCAAGGGCAAGGTAGCATGCAAAATTGGTCCCTGTCTGGCTAAAGGACTGTATCCTGTCATTTTGCTGCTGTGCCTAAGCTCCTTCTCCAAAAGCTGCCATCTAAATAGATGTTTGCTGACGAGGGACAGAAAAAATGCTGCTGTCCTTCAAATCAATGCGTTTTGGGGGTAAGCTATTGCTCAGTTGCTCTCAGTGAGATTCCAAGTTTGTCTGGTATAAATTTTTCATTTGTGCCCAACTCCAGGTCAGATTAAAAGGGTAAAATGTGTACTGTTGTCAAATGGGATCAGTTTGCATTTGGTCCCTCTAGAAATCTCTAGAGGTGACTGAACGCGTGTGTGGTGTGGAGGGGAGGCTTCCTTATATTTGCTTCTTTCTTTATCCCTGTTTATGATGCCTGAAATCCCAAACCATGAAAAGACTCTAATCATCACAGTGAGCTGTGCCAAGACAATTGCTGTGCTGTGGTCTCATTCAGAATGATTGGATTGCTTTAACAATGGGAAAAGCATCTTCTCTTGGAGCTCAAATTTCTAAAGGCGTTTGCATAAACATTTTTCTTTTACATTCAGATCTTGAAAAGAACACCTGATTTCACTACTTAGGAAACAACGGTGGGTTAAACTCCGGTTTCAAACATTTATATGTAGCCTAGATTTGTATAATTAAACCAGCTGTAATTCTGGAACGTTTGGGAAATACCTGGATGATGTAGCCAAAGCAATCAGCAAGGCTTGCAGGATCCCCCGGATGAAAACAAAGGGATTTTTTCTGGTAACGATTATGAAAAGCAAAGGCAAGAGGACAAGTCCATGAATCACTAGCCCTGACACCACTGTTATGGCATACAGTCCCAATTTCTTTCCAATCACAGATGGATCTTCCATCTCCAAGATCTTTCCAGCAATGAGAAAAACAATGCCAAATGGAAAGTACCTGCAAGTAATCATAGGAAATATTCACCCATTTGGAACAGAGCCTGATACAGAAAAAATGACCTTTCATCCAGAGAAGAGATTTGTACTGAATGAGGCATTTGAGAAACCTGACTTAACACAAAGGGTCAGGACAGTGTTAAAAATTACAACAGATGGAAAATTTTGGACTATTCTTATGGGGACTAAAGGGGAAATGAGATCATGAATAACCTTTTTATATACTTAAGAAATTTCAGGGGAATTTTAAACAGTGCATGTCGGTGCTTGAAAGCTTTAGAAAGCAGGCACCAGCCTCAAAGAATCATTCTAGTTGCAAAGCTAGATATTACAAAACTGACTTGCTTTTGCTATGTATATGTGTATGTAATATATATTACATACAAAAAGTTATGTAAAGTTGTACAAGGTCAAATGCTCAAAGTCAGAAAAGGCCAGATTTGATTGCCTGCGCCACCTCGTTGTAGCCTCTGTATGCATGTACCTTAAGATGCAATCTCTGATTGCATGGTCATTAGGGCTGTGCGAAGCTTCGGTCCCTGATTCAGTATGGCGGAGATTTGGCCCGATTCAGTGGCTGAATCTCCAAATCTGAATCGAATCTGAGGACCCTTTAACCTCTCCAAATCGAATCAGAAAGATCTGGTGATTTGGACATAGAGACAGCTTTAAATGTTTTTTTCTACATACCTCTAGGTAGCAGGGGTTCATGAGTGCTGCGATGCTGGGATGTATGGAGTGTCCCACAGAAGCACGGGGGGCTCCCCACAGCACTCAGCAGCAGACCCAGAAGTGGACCAGAGACACTTCCAGTCCTCTTCTGGGTCCACCAGGGAATGTGCTAGGCCCCCCGCATCCTCCAGCTCAGCAACTTGTGTCGCCTGGGTCTGAGGGGGCACCCAGGGTCCCCCTGTGGCCAATTGCTGAGCGGGGGGGGGGGACCCAGTGTGCTCCCCGATGGACTCAGAAGTGGACTGGATGTACTTCTGGTCCACTTCCGGGTTCGCTGCTGAACACACACAGGCCCCCCGTACTCCTGTGGGACGCTCAGTGCACCCCAGCATTGCAGTGATCATAAGCCGCACTGGTACCTGGAGGTATGCAGAAAAAACTTTTAAAACTGTGTGCATGTCCTAATCACTGATTCTCTGAATCAGCGTCAAATCTTCAGATTCAGCTGAATCGAATCGGGACAGTGGTCTGAATCAGCTAATCGAATCACTGTCCCTGATTTCAGGCCGAATCCAAATCCGAATCAAATACGGCCTGTTTCGCACACCCCTAATAGTCACGTATCACTTTTTTGCCCCTTAGGACCTTGTTTTATTTGGCATGTAGGACTTGTAGAGAGAACCAGTAGGCTGAGTTCTTGTTCAGAAACTTGAAGAGCACCAAGACACCATCTCGGAGTTCCCTGACCACACTCCATGAGGCAGTAAACCTAGGCAGCTAAGGATTGTTTAGTTAGGAACGATCCTGCCTTGAACAGGGGCTGTAGTCGCGGAAGTCATAATATCTCTTCTAGCGCTACTTTCCTGTAATCCTATGAACTGGGCTGAAGATTTTCTAACATCTTCTTTTATAGTTGATTGTAGAAGAGGGGATGTTTTAGCATCCTGAACTTAAAATTCCTGGCGTTTCTTTTCTGTAGGAATACGACTGATATTGTATGCCCTCGGTGCATGTAAGAAAAGACATTTACTTACCAAACAGCCATCGAGACAATCCTCATCACTGCTTCATTGAGGCACTGGCACACATTGACTAATGGCATGCCTCGCTCACCCATCTTCCCCAAAAGGAGACCTGTAATCAAGCATGTCATCTCAAGTTATTAAACAGTTGCAACGTGTTGACATGTGATGTGCAAAGGACTTCAGGCCTTTGTGGCTGTGGCCTGCGGCTCAACACACAAACTTCCAAAAGATCCAACTTTCACTGAAATAAACTACATGTTTTTTATTATTATTTCTATGTATTACATGTTTTTATTATTATTTCTAGTTCCTGGGCTCCTCCATGAACAGAACGTCATTGCACTTGGCACTGTACACAACACAGCTATAGACAACTTGAGTTATCTACTAGGCCTGTGCAAAGCGGCTAGTATTTGCTTCGGATTTGGCTGATGCGGGGGACAGTGATTCGATTTGGTGATTCAAATCACTGTCCCGATTTCAATTTGGCTGAATCTCTGAATCAGCCAGGCCAGGCCCATCACCCGCCCCAGCTCCTGGCTTTTTTTTTTTTTTTTTT
>NW_017729018.1:3367358-3382621 GCF_001723915.1 Gavialis gangeticus | reverse complement strand
TTTTTTTTTTTTTTTTTACAAAAGCCCTGAATCACCAGGTCCTAGCAGGCGGGGAGCAATCCCCACTGCCCCACATTGCATGGGGAGCTCCGCATGAGCCCCCGACCCCTCCCCTTGCTGCCCCAGCCTCCCCTATGGGTGCCCCGCATAGGCCAGCTCTGGCAATTTAAGAAAAAAAAAAACAAAATGAAAAAACCCCAGGACTCTCTGCTTCTGCTGGCGGGGGGCAATCCCCACTGCCCCACACCATGTGGGGGGCTTTGCATGAGTCCCCGAAGCCCTGAGGCTGCACCAGGAGCGGAGAGTCTCGGGGGTTTTCTCAGCTTTTTTTTAATTGAGGGGCCAAAGCTGGCCCAGGCAGGGCACCCATGGGGCGCTTGGGGGAGGTGGGGGGGTCGGGGAGGCTCGTGGCAGAGCCCCCCCATGCACCATTGCGCAGTGGGGGGCAGCAGGGATCGGTCCCACCCGGTGAGCACTGGGGCTTTTCTTTAAAGTACTGAGATGGGGCGGGAGTGGGGGACAGCCATGGGGGGGATTGAGGGCTTAGGCAGGGGTCAAGGGAGCTGCCAGGGGCCCCACCTTCCCCACCCCTAGTACTTACCAGCTCAGAGCGGGTGCAGCTCCTTGCTGCAGCCACCGGGGACTGCCCGAATCATCAAAGCTCTCCGAATCTTTTCTGGAGATTCGGAGAGCTTTGAATTAATTCAGACCTTTAAATTGGTCCCCTGATTTGATTCGGCGATTCGGCCACCCAATCAGGCCTGTTATCTACACTTGGAATAACTCCTCTTGCTCTCACTTTTCCCGAGTGAGATTGGCCACACTGCAAACAGTATTTGAGCTGCAGTTGAGCACCCCAACACACACCTCACCTGTGGCCCCTGCTGCACTCAAGTTGGACAGCCCGGGGTTAAAGCACCACCCAACTTGAGCTAGGGATTTTTGTGTGAGAACAGTGATCAGCCTCGGGGCAGTGCTGCCATTAGAACCTGAGTTAACGGCGCTCCAGCAAAGAAAGACCAGAATAGATAAAGTAGGCAAAATGCTGGGGGAGGATGTTATGCATTGTGGAGAGGGTCAAATTAGTTGACCTAGTTTGGCCATCATCTCTTATTCAGCTCCCGTTAGGGCAATGTGACCTTCCCCAGTAAACCAGCTCCATGATCGAAACCCTTCTGAGCAGCAGTTGATGGGCATGCTTCCTACCTCTGATGACAAACTGGTAACCTCTAGGGCAGTGATTTCAACACTTTCTAGGCTGCAACTCCTTTTACAGTGGGAGCACTTTTGTGCCACCACACTTAGGCACTGTTCATGTGTGTGCAGTTCAGAGAGGGGCAGGGGCCTGCAGCATGTCCTGTGGGCCAAAGACACCATCCCTGTGTCCTTCACCCACAGTGAGAGCTAAGTTGGGACAGGCTACTGGAGAAAATGAAACCTGGGGCACCTTGGCTCTTACTTGTCATGAGGCATCTGGGACACAGGGACAGTTACCGCAGGGCAGCTGAGGTGTGGTAAAGTCCTGTCTCCTGTTAATTATGAGCACGGGGGTTGATTACAGGTTTGGAGCATGAAGGGCTCTGGGACTTGCGACCCTTACTTCTAACTACTATGGCCCGACTTGGGGTTATGCCCCCTAGCTTAGGACCCAGTTTTCTAGAGCAGTGGCTGTGGTCTACAGAGCCCTGGGAGATCACAGACTATGTCTAAGGGATCCACAAAAGATGACTGTGATCAATCAAAAGTATGTGAATACTAGGCCTGTGCAAAGTGGCTAGTATTCACTTTGGATTTGGATTCGGCCAATCTGGAGCACAGTGATTCGATTCAGTGATTCGAATCACTGTCTTGATTCGATTCGGCTGAATCCCCGCCCCCGGGCTCACCGCTCCTGCCAGTGGGGGCAATCCCTGCTGCCCCGCACCATGTGAGAGGCTCTGCACAAGCCCCTGAAGCCCCGAGGCTGCTACAGGAGTGGTGAGTCCTGGGGCTTTTCTTGGCTTTTTTTTTTTTCTTAAAGGGCCAGACCTGCCCTGGGCGGGGCACCTATGGGGGGCTGGGAGAGTGGGGGTGGGGGCTCATGCAGAGCCCCCCATGCAGCGTGGGGCAGTGGGGGCAGCGGGGATCCCCCCCCGCCCAGCAGCACCCAGTGAGCCGGGGCTTTTTTTTAAAGTACTGGGAGCTGGGTGGGCGGGGGCAACCGTGGGGGGGGCTGGGAGGGCTGGCAGGGGTCCTCCCATGGTCCCCTCCCCTAGCACCCCCCTGGCCCCTAGTACTTACCATCTCGGAGTTGGCAGCAGCTCCCTGCTGCAGCCACGGGGGACTGCCCGAATCATCAAAGCTCTCCGAATCTTTGCATTGATTCGGACCTTTAAATTGTTCCCCTGATTCGATCTGGATTCGGAGATTCGGCCACCGAATCGGGCCAAATCTCCTCTGAATCAAATCACCACCCGAAGCTTTGCACAGCCCTAGTGAATATTCACACCTACAATTCAAACAGGTCTGCACCTCCATTCAAATTTTTTTAGGGGTCTGCAAATGAAAGGTTGAAAACCACTGTCCTAGAGGCAGGTGAAGTGTGGTGGTCGTCCCCTCTCCTCACTCCCACCCCCTTTTGATCACAACAAAATGAGCTGTTCTTTGAGCTATCATTGACCTTTAAAAGTTAAAGAGTGGTGATATTAATACAACTCAGAAAAAAGTATAGTTAACCCTGTCCCTGTCCTAGCAGGGAAAGATCTGCACTTTGTTTCTACCATATTACTGTATTTGTCTAATAGTGAGTGATAATGCCTGCTGTTGTATGATTATGCAGAAATGTCCCTCTCACATTGCTTATATACAGGAGTAAAGAGTGCTGCAGAAGGCTTACCTTTGAATTTTCTTATATCTGTAAACTTAAAAGCTCAGATTTATTGTTACATTTAACTGAAACCCAATTATTTTTGCTAGTGAGGGAACTTCCCAGTGAACTTTAAAAAAAAAAAAAAAAAAAAGCCTGTATTTTGTTCAGTATTTGCCCACATAGTACCCACACTAGATGGATATAGTCTTTCTCCATGTGACTTTGGACATGGAGGGATTAAAAAGAGTATAGTTCTTCCTCTCCAGAGCCTCTATAATTAACACACAAAAGCTAATGGATTAGGACCGTCTCACGCTCTACATGTGAAGTGCAGCCAGCAGCAAAGCCCTTCTGGCATCTCTGTACTGCTATAACAATAACTACCCTACCAGCATTATTTGATTCTTTCCTCCATCTTTCTTGCTATGCAGTCCACTGTTGTTGTCCTCTTTCGGCACCTACGCTTTGTTCGGCACTAAGTGACCGGACTGTGGATCAGGGCTGCTGTCACCCTGGCTGGATCTTACCATGTCAGCTAGCAAGATCTTCAGCCACTAAACCACAATACTGCAAATAGCAGACTCACTGTCATCTGTTTCCTCTATCTGAACAGGAGGGCTACAGCACATCCAAAAGGCAGACCCATCACAAGAGGGCTTTCACCATTTCATTGTCCATATCTTGGACATCACACTAGAAAGCAAGGGAGGGATACAGAAGATTGCTCTCTGGGCAGGAAAGGCATGCTTTCACATGGAGAGAGTGCTCTGGCTTCCTCATCTCTGTCTGCTAGTCTGGTATGGAGAAGCTTACCAGTGATGGGCCTACTGCATTCCCTCCATGGGGAACGCAGTCCTATTCACATAAGCAACTGTCTCCAGGATTAAATCCCCTTTCCCTACAAGGCAGAATAGATCTTCCTAACCAGGTTAGTTAGTGTTAGTACAGATTGTAGAGCAAAAGGAAGTAGAGAGTGAGGACAATCAACATAGAAAGTTGGCCTTTAAAGTGGCTTAAATGCCCTTTTGCACTGCTTTAATGGTGCAGCTGTTTACACTGTCGGCAGCATAATGCACATTAAATGACTTCGGGACGCAGCAAAATAAAACATGTCTAAGGTGTTTTAGTTTGCTACCTTACAGCCGCGGAGGGAAGCACTGGGCCCTGTGCAGCCCAGGGGCTGTGCAGGCAGCCCATGCAGGCAGGCTCCACTGAAGGGTGGGGGGAAAGCGGTGAGCCTGATCTCTTTTCTTTTCTTTCCCTCCCTGGAGCCAGCCCTCCTGCCCAAGCTGCACAGGGGCCCGGTGCTTCCCTCTGCCCCGGTGCTTTGGTCTAGGCTGACCTGCCTGTGAGGGAATTTGAATTCCCACGTCCCAGGACACTGTCCTACCCAAGCTTTGCTGGCGAAGCAGGCTGAGAGCACCCATCTGGCAAAGCTGGACTATGCTACCAGCACTCCTCGTGCATTTTGCGTTAGTCAGTGGAAACAATGAACAAGTCCAGTTAGGAGCTGCTCCATCAGCCTGAAACTCAGTCCCATTAGGGTTGGACTATGGGCCCACACTGTACTTTCTGGAAAGCTTTTAATAGCAATTTCCATTCCAGTGCTTCTAGGTGCAGGAAGTACCTGTTGGAAGACATTGCCCAGAATTTTTAACAGGAATGAATGCAGCTGGGTTTGGAAAAAAGGGAAAATAAAGCCCATCCACGTACAATATTGCTGAGCTCCAGTTCTCTGTCACTACAGGACACTGGCCAATTTCTCTACTTGGGTCCTGAGTCCAGTTAAGACATTTATGTTTCACAAAGTCAAAAGGAAGCAGAATTGCAACAAGACAGGCATGTCTAGCACGGATTATAACTCCCCATTGAAAGAATGGAAAGTTCTGTGTCCCCTGGGTGAAATAAAATTTAGCCCTGGAAAAGCCTAAATGCTGCTTCTCGCCTTTTAAGCCAATTGTCTAGATGTTAGGGCACTTGGAGAATTTATAATTATAGGCCCTCAGCACCTGGGGGGCAGGGAGGGGCTGGAACTTGCATCACCTGCTTGGCAGCAATGTACTGTAACCAGCACGATGCAGGTTAGCCATTACCCAGGCCCCTTTCGAGCACTTTCCTTGATGCTGGCCGGTGGCATTGCATGAAAAAGGTCTTTACCAGTTTAATGAGAAGAATTTGGGGGGTTGGTGACTATCATTCTGTGCGGTGTGTTCTGGAGAGAGACCTTGATTTCAATCATCTTTGCATCAAATGTAGGTAAGGCCTGGTAACCCACATCATGTAGGAACATAAGAGTACTAGTATGCGTCCCAGAAGCCTGCGACAGGCTCTTACTAATACCTTTTGGTGAACTTTAAGTTCCTGAATGTGGTCCCCTAGACTTTGGAGTATTTTAAAAGACAACTTCCCACTGCCCTAGAGTCTACCAGTGGCTCCTAGGACTTTGTGCTTTGAGCCAGAGTAAGCATGGCTGCTTCTCCACTGATTTTGAAATCCAGTGTGGCAAAGAGCTTTATTATTACTTCATTAATCACATTTCCTGGACTAATTTTCCCCATATCAGTCAGTAATGAAGACCTGGATAGAACTCAATCCCTTATCTCTTTAAATGAGCTTCTGTAACAATCAGACACTGGTGCTGAGGAATGACCAAAAGGTTTATATTGACAATAAAATCATCCCTGGGCAGATACAGTGGCGGTACACCGGTGCATTTTTACCTTCCTTTGATTCCTGTTCTGCCCATAGTATAAAACCAACTCAGTGGCATACTGTGGGTCTCCTGGGGGCCAATGCTTCCATTTGCACCCCCCCATCCGTGGCCGATTGCCAAGCAGGGGGAAGGTGGCGAGTCCCTCGGCGGCTGATCGCCAAGTCCAGAACGGACAGCGGCAAAACCGGAAGCGCCATCAGGGGACCGAGTACCCCTGGAGGCTCTGGCCAGGACCCCCCAGGCTGGTGCCCAGGGGCATGCCCCCCATCGGTATGCCACTCAACCAACTGCCTGGCAGTAGCAGCAGCATTTCTAGCCAGGCAGTTCCAAGGGAGTCAATTGACTTAATGGCTTATTATAATCTACGTGATCCCTTTTCAACTCTTCATTCCACAAGTGTTCATCACCCGCTCTTCTTTTTAATGATCCTGATGTTCCTCCAATCAAGCTATCCTTCATGCTGCAATGCTGTTGTCTGTTAGCTACTCCTGGTAATGAAGCTTCTGTTTCATAGTCCTTCATTTCAGTGAAGTTATATTTGTTTTTTGCTTCGCTCTTAAACTGAATAATACAGTCCTAGCCCACCAGCATATTAGTAAAGTCCTCCAGTACTTTGTTTTTAACTGGCAAAAAATTTGTGTTGTGTTGCATGTGATGAGGCACCACGCTGCCCTTTTCAAAATCCTAGATGCATCCATGGATAGTCCTACTACAGAACCTGAGGCGTCCCCAGGACAGTTGCATATAGAAAGGTGAAAAGAGGCAGCTCAGTGCCTGATGAATGTGAAACCAGTCCTGGGGATATAACAAGGGCATTGCGGAAGTCAAAGTCACCTTCCAGAACTTGAAATGACAGAGAAACTTGTTGAGAGGTTTCAAGTCCATAAGATGTCCACTCCTACAACCACCATTCAGACGAAGAAAAGTCCAGGTATAAAAATCCTTGCTCGTGAAGACATTTTCCCACTGGTCAGAAATGCAGATGGAAGTCCACCTCTCGCTGCTTTCTCATCAATAGAGCTGTCCGAGAGCGCAGGGTAAGAAAGGGCTGGAATTGCATGTGGTACCTGTTGCTCACAATACATCAGGACTGCTAGGCTATGTGGGCTCCAGCTTAGGCTTCCTGAAGCAAATAAAGGCCACTGGCAAACAAAGGGGAAAAATGGGTAAAGAAATGTTCTGCTTAGTTTTCAATTGTGGCAACGTAGTTCTTTTTGAGAGGAAGACGCAGAATATCAGTTGCCTTGGAAAATCTGCGTTGTCCTTGGTGACTCCAATGCTGTCTTTTGGTTATTGAAATATGAAGCAAAGGGATATACTGTCTGATGGAGATCACAGGTTTGGAACAAACAAAGCCAGAGAACATAAAATGGATCTTGTGTCTTTAATGAGCAAAAAGGCTTGCCATTTTCAACTGAAGAGGTGACAGCCATCAAATGAAAGACCCTTTATCATGTTTTGGATACCTCTGGATATCCTGGAAATTGTAGAAAGGAAGTTTCTTTACTTCACCATTCATATTGGCTGCTGCGGTCCCCCTGCTTTACCTGTAGCAGGTTAGGATGTTATGTCTTGTGGTTTTGTCAGGGTTGACTACGTAGTTTTGCCAATATGTGAGACAATGGATTTGTATAGGATGGTTTGGATAGAGATGAACCTGCCTAAGGCAGGGGGTTGGACTAGATGACCACTCACAGTGCCTTCCAGCTCTACTTCTGTACAACCGTATGACATGGTGCAGGTAGTTGCATAAGATGAATCCAGAACATATGCAGAGAAGCTCTGGTTATTGGCTGCCCCTTTGACATGCTTAATTTCAGCTGCGCTCCTGTCTTTCCAGAAATGGAGACTTCTTTGTCCTTGAGGAGATAATCAGATTTTGCCAGAAGTATCTAGAAGTTGGTAATACACAGCTGGAGACTGTCTTTTCTACTGAACACATGCAGCCTTTTAAAGCACTTTAGGGTGCATCTGCTGCTTGCATCTTTCCTGACCAGCTGTTACACATAATCCTGCCACTAAAAGCACTCAAAGTCCTTGGTATCCTCTATTCACCCCCCTGGAAATGGCAGATACTATTGTCAGTGATTGCTGCAAGTTCTTTGGAGACGCAAACAACCCCTCATTAACATGTCTGACACATTTGCCCCGCATGAAAGTGTGCAGACTATCTAGTAGCTTGTGGAAATAAACTTGTACTACTTGTAACAGGATATCAGAGTGTAGAGAGATCTTCTGCATCCTTATGTCACTGCAGCCACCTGCAGGTGGTGACTGCCTGCTGCCACCGCCACCTGCAGGCAGTCACCATGTCCCCTCAGCCTCAGGAGGCACGAGTTGTTCTTGATGCTGCTTATTGATAGTTTGTCCTCAGGGATTTCCACAACTTCGCCTCCTTCCTTATTACTGTAGAGAGCTGCTTTTTGGTCTTCTGTATTGGCAATGGACCTGTGTGATGGCTGTGCCCACTCCATCCTTTGGGGGATGTGTGCGCAATGGTGGAGTGGGCACACCTAATGGATACAGCTAGTCAAACAGGTGTGGTCCTATGCACACAGGCCGTGTGGGCCTAGGACATCAAACGTATCAAACATAGCCTCTGGCAGATGTTCCAAATTATGCTTAGGGTCTTGTTGCACACTAATTTTAGGCAGCTCCTGGAGCTCTTAACTCTTGGACTGTCCGCACATTAACATCTGAAACTACTTTTAAGCACACTTTAGGTGGTTTCAAATTACACCACTCCAGCCCAGGTTTCTCTCTGCTCCACGTTACCCAACTCGTGTTCCATTAATGCAGGGGTGGGCAATTATTTTGGGCAGAGGGCCTCTTACTGAGTTTTGCCAAGCCATCAAGGGCCGTATGATAGGCAGCCAAATATTAATTCTCTAAATTTTTTAGGGGCCCCGCAAGCCTGGTGGGCTGCATCCAGCCCCCAGGCTGCATTTTGCCCACCCCTGCATTAATGTGTGGTCAGTCTCCTCAGATGAACTGCCCAAGTTGCAGTCCTCCAGCATCCCCGGATGTGTCCCCTCACCCACCCTGACGTTATGTGTGGATGAACTTTCCACTCCCTGAATGCTACTGCTCAGGGGGGTGCAACCCCTTGCAAAGAGCTTGCAAAGCACGCGCCATCTGGCCAGGTCACAGTGCATGGATGGGTCCAGGAATAGGGGTCTGGTGCGGGGAACAAGGCAGGGAGCTGCAGTGGGTCCCTTTGTGACATGCACACACACACATTTGGGTTGTATATTGGGGGGTTTTTGCACATGGGTAAGATGGCCCCTGTGTTTTGGCCAGGTGCTCAGCACATGGCATGCTGGGGCCTGTAGCTGGAGAAAATATGTAAAACCCTCTGGCCTCATTGGCCAGAGGAAGCGGAGGATCCCTCAGGCGGATTGGTTGGGAGTGTGGCACTCTGACCGGACAGGGCCAGGGTGATGTCATGCAAGGGATATAAGGGGAGCTAGGCTGGATTTTTTGGGTTTTTTTTGAGTGAAGTGTCCTCCAAGAGAGAGGGAGTTTGCAGGTCGTGAAAAGGGAAGCTCATGTAGAGGCGGGAGAGAGGGAGAATTGTCCCAGTGTCTGGGAACGCCTCTCTCCTCTTCCCCTTTTTTTCTTTTGAGGTTTTAAGAGAGTAATACTGAGGAAAAGTGTATTGGTTCCTTGGGTTTGCTGGCCAGGACTGAGGGTTAAAACCTGAGAGTTTCTAATCCTGCAAATTTTGGGCTGGGGTTGAGGTTTGCAGCTTTCTGTTCCCAGCGGAGCTGTGACCCAAACTACCTGCAGCCCCAGCGGCCAGCAGGGAGCTCCCACAGGCAGCCATGGTGCTGCCGGTGGAGGGGGCGGTGAGCACCGGCTGGTGGTCAGTGACCACCTGCAGACATCGCTGGCAGTGTTGGCAGCAGCCAGCAGTGATCGCGGACCGCCCGCAGACAGTGTCGGTGGTGAACGGCGATCGCCTGCAGGCGCCGCCAGCAGTGTGCACCGCCAAGCTCAGGGTGCTCCCCGTACATGTTGCCAATGCTAGAGGGTAAGCCTGGTCTTTCCCCTCGTTTCTTCTGATGGTTCTTTGCTCTAGTCAAGCTGCGTGGTTGGGCTGGCTATAGTCATTAATCAGCCTGGCTCCTTTTGGAGATTTTCCCGCAGTTTCATTTCAGCAGGCCATATAATCTAGCCTAGTTTGGGGGTGTGCGCATGCTGTCTGGAGCCACAGACACTCCCCACAGACACATATAGCCTCTCTGTGGGAGCAAAGACTGGCATGCTACCATTCCTCCAAGAGCAAGGAGGGGCCTCTTGCACTGCAAAAGGACCCGTGGTCTCTAGCAGCTTCCCCTGCCACAGCGCAACCTACAGTCGGGGCTGTCCCTATGGGGGGTGAATCGGGGTGACCGCCCTGGGCCTTGCACTTTGGGGGACCCCACAGAGCCGGGCAAAGCAGCTGCAGCCAACTTCACATGTGGCCACTTGGGTCTCGCCCCCGCCAAATCCTCTGCCGCCGGCTTCCTCGTGTCCAGGGGCCAGGCCTCTCGCAGGCTGATTTGCCCCAGGCCCCGCACCCTGTTCAGGTCATCTCTGCTTGTAGTTAGTAGTGTTTGAAATTGCATTTGGTGTTTTCCCCTGTTTTCTGTAATAAATCTGTCTTTTGTGTTTATACTGCTTGCAAGGAGGAAGTTTTGCTTATGGAGGACACCCTAGTGATTCATTTAGTGTTTCCCAGGTGGTCTGAGTGGGGGCTCGAGCCACAGTAAAATATATTTAGTACCCCAAAATTGAACCCAGCTTTTGTTGCTGCCCACCGGTGCCCAGCAGAAGGGTTACACCAAGAGCTGGGGCTTCCTTCCCAGGGCAGGGGCAGTAGCTCCCCCAAAAGTGCCTTCCCTCACTGCTCCCATCTCCCAGCCACCCTGGGAGCCATGATCAGCACCCCCCACCCCCCAATCTCAAATCCCAATTTATTAAAATGTGAGACTTCTTTAATGTACTTCCTCTTTTGTTTCTTTTAAATTCTTTCTGAACTTTTTATTTTATCCTTCAGTAGCTGACTTCCTTCATTTCGCCACTCTCTTCCCCATCCCCATTTCCTTTCTACCTCCCATTTCATTACCCACCCCACCCCCCTCCCATTAATTCTGTGCTTCCCAGATTCATGTCTCTGCCCTGCCCCCCACATCCCATCTCTCACCCCCTCCCCTCCACCCACCTAGAGCAGGATAAAAACCTGTCCGGGCTCACCAGCCCTGTAGTGGCAACTCACAGCTGTGGAGGTGCGGGGGACAGTTGGAGAAGATGTTTAGCCTTAAGGTGTGAATGCTCAAAACTGGATTTAGCACTAAAACTGATCAATATTAGAGCAGCTCAATGTGCAACATGAGCAAGGCCCTTAGTTGTTGAAGTGAAACTCCACAAAACTTGTTTGAAAAGCCACAGAGGAACAGGGCCTCTATTGAGCTATGAGGTCAGCCAAAGTAAAAAGGAAGATGGAGAATTGCTCTAACAACAGAGGACCTCAACCCAGGGAGTTGAGGGCTGTGGTACCAGCAGGCAGCAAAAGCGGCGTTCTCTTTTCCTTGGGTTGTCTAAGTGGCATGCGTGGAACTTGCTCACAGCTAGGGCTTCAGCGTCTTGGCAGCGTGGATGCGAGCTCCACACATGCAGGCCGAACACATGCAATAGGCTACTTACTAGCCAAGCACATATGCAGCTGTGCGTGCACATGTATAGTAGGACTGTGCGAAATGTTTACAGCTGTTTTGTTTTGACGCTGTTTTGACTCGTTTTGAGCTTGAAACAGTGAAATTGAAATGAAATAAAGGGCTTCGAAACAGCCTCGAAACAAAATGACCAGGCCAGTCAAAACATTTTGAATTTCAAAGCAGCCAGCCAGATGGTGGGAGACGGGGGTTGGGGGGAGAGCCAGGACTGCAGCCCCATGTGATTCAGATTGGCAGGGAGTGCAGCCATGGCTCTCCCTGCCTCCCACGGCTGGGCTGCGCTCCGTGGGGCTGGCAGAGCCGATTGGAGTACAGCGCCAGCTCTACCTGCCTCCTGCCACTGGGCTGCGCTCTGATCGGCTCAGCCAGCCCCATGGAGCTCAGCCCGTGGCAGAAGATGGGCAGAGCCGGCGCCCTCTGCCACCAGGCTGAGGTCCATGAGGCTGCAAGCTGCTGGGAGCTGAGCCAGTAGTGGGAGACACTTCCCCCTGTTGGGCTCAGTTCCCCAGGGCTGCAAGCCACTGGGAACTAAGCCGGGCTGGGGTAAGTGCCTCCTGCCACCAGGCTCAGTTCCCAGCAGCTTGCAGCACTGGGGAACTCAGCCGTGCTGCAGGAAGTGCTTCCCCCAGCTGGGCTGAGTTCCCCAGTGCCGAGTCCCAGGCGGCAGGAGCAGCAATCTGTGATCTGGCAGGCAGATCCAGGCCCACCCGCACCCCTAGGAGGGCTATGGGGGCTCTGCTGGACTGCGTCCAGGGATGTGGGCCCCCAATGTGCCTGCTGGATCACAGGATGCTGCTCCTGCTCCCTAGCTTCTACTTGTCAGCAGCCTGAGGTGCAGTTTCCTAGAAACCCCTGCACTGATCTCCCTGAAACTTGGCAGGCTTCATGCCCTCAGAAGGGGCTGTCATCCCTGCAAGTTTCATCAGAATCAGGCAAGAAATGACAAAGTTATAGGCTGTTTCGTGCTTCCCCATTATAGCCTATCGGTGAAACCTCGAAACAGTGTCGAAACAGTGAAACCATGTCGACGAAAGGGAATGGAACAGTGATTTCAAAATGTTCAAAATAAAACACTGTCCCACTGAAACGCAAGTCGAAGCGGAACACTGCTGTTTCGCACAGCCCTATCTAAGGCCCAAAGCCGTGGTTAGCAGCTTTTAGACATGCGAAGAGGACAGCCCTTGCACGTTTTAGCCCCGATAACTTGCCTAAGAAGCTGCAGACTTGGGTTCTAGGCCCATCCAGAGGGGTCTTGAACCAGCATACCTCCAGCTTCCCATAGCACTGTAACCGCAATGCCCACAGGTCAGGCCAGAGAGAAAGTAGTGCAGCTCTACACCTCAGGCAGCACCCAAACATGCAGTGCCAATTCCAGCCATGCAATCAGCTGCCATTGTGTCAATGGCTGCTTTCATGCCCCCACCACAAAGGCAGTGCTTCCTTGGTCGCCCCCCTCCCAGCTACACTACAGACATTATCTAAGCCTTTCTGTAGCACTCCTGGCACATGGGGGTGGAAGAACTAGGGCCACCTTTCTTTTCTGTTTTATTTTGGGGACTTCCATTCAGGTACACGCATCCATGGTCATCTCTGCACCCAGGATTACACATCAGAAACAGAATGCCTACCTGTGCCGTATTGGCAAAGACCTGGTACAGCCTTAACAAGCGTGGGCCTTTTAACTGGTTCTGAAACTATATGCTGGATGTTAAATGTGGGACCTAATTTAGCAGTGGAGGGGAAGAAAGCAGAGGGCTACATTTACATTTCAAAATGGAAACTGTAAGGTGTGAGAGACTGAAATACCTGAAAAGAAGCAAGAGACAGACACTGAATGTGTGAGAGTCGTGAGAGGCATGGAATATGTGACTAATGTGAAAAGCATGCCATTGTCAAGGCACCCAAGGGAGAGAAGGGGGTGCAGATTGCCTGCAACCCAGACAAAGATGAGGCCTGTGGGACCATCCTTGCCACAGAAGACTTGCAGATCCCCCCAAAAAACAGCTGCCGAATACCTGGCTATAAGGAGAAACTCTGCCCTCAGGATTATATAAGATCTGTGCAAGGCGTTCTGTTGTCTTTTTAGGTTATGTTGCCTTTTAAGGTAGGCTAATTTGTGTGTTATCACTGTGTCTTTCCGGGCTGTGTCTTAGTTTAGGCAGAACTTTTCTGTTAGTTTTTTGTCCCATGCTTGAAATAGCAAATTGCTGTGATCAATAAACACTATCTTCAGAGAAAGGGCTCTTTCTGTCCAAGTATTTTATGACTTCAGTGCCACTACCTGAAGGCTAATATTAAGTCTAGTAACAGCACAAGAGCTAGAAATGCCACTTAGACACCCAAAAAGTTGCCATTGAGATGACCAAAGAGAAACAGAATTCCATGCAAGTGTCCTCCTTCACATCCACCTAGCCAACTGCCCGGGCTAGCAAGCGTGGGCTTTGGAGCAGCCTGTAATTAGACACCATCTGAACAGTTGAAAACATTTTTCCTAGCATCCAAAGAAAATCTTTGCTGCAACTTAAACTAATTTCTTTTTGGTCGTCTTGCAGCACACCAGACCCCAATGGCCAGCGGAGAGGAGATCGCTTTCTAACAACCTTGCTCAGATGTTTCCCTATTCCCATGTGCATTGGCGATGCATAGGGGGTGAATGTGGGTGCACGTGCACCCCCTGAGATTGGCAGTGCTCCCTGTGAGAGAAGCACCGCTGACGCTGCTGGCGGCATCTGCGGGCGGTCGCCGATTGCTGGACTGTGCTTGCCCTGCCACCCCCCGCAACAATGACGCTACCGTGACCACCTGAAGGAGCTCCCCGCTTGCCACCGCTGCCTGCGGGCAGTTGCTGCACCCCCCCAGCCTCCAGGGGCACACATTGTTCATGCCTATATAGCAGCACTTAGGCACCCAGATGAGGTAATATAATCACTCCTACACTAGTTGGGCAACTCAAAGCTAGTGTGAAAGCACTTTTGTCGTCCACTAGGTGAAACAGGTTACATCTACACAAGACATTTTACAATTACAATGCAAAAGTCGTCAGGGAACATCAAGGTTGGTGATCATCCAGAAAACATGTTCTACTATAACGAACCCTTTCAGTTTTTAAGGAGCTGCTGCAGATCTGCCTCTGTCCCATCACATCCATTTTCTCCTTTCAAAGGTCCACTTGCCCCATCACAATCACTATATACCGGCACATCCCCTCCTACCTGCTGGTGCCTCTGGTACCTCACTCTGTCACTGATGACAACTCAGTTCCTTTCCCCACCTCCCAGCTTCATTTCCTTCCTGTGATCTTCAGCACCTTCTTTTGTTTCTTGCTGCCACTGTCTGTGTGGTCCAGTCTGTGTGCTAAGCCCTGTCAATTCTTCCCATTTATTATAACCAGATACGCTATTTCCTTATCATCTCTGCTGTACTCCTTGTCCACTGTCTTCCTGGTAGGCCTGTGTGAAGTGGCTAGTATTCGCATTGGATTCAGTCGATTTGGGGGACAGTGATTCGATTCAGTGATTCGAATCACTGTCCCAAATTGATTCAGCCGAATTTGGCTGATTCACTGCCAGATCTCCAAATCAGGCCCCATCCTCCACCCACTCTCAATGGCTGCTCTCCTAGTTCCCGTCTCAAAAAACAAACAAACCCCCTCCCCCATTCACTGGCTGCTGCCAGGTGGGGGGGGGCCATCCCTGATGCCCCATGCTGCATGAGGGGCTCTGCCACAAGCCCACTGTCCCCACCCCTCCATGGCTGCCCCTCCTGCCCCAGCTCTTGGCCTTAAAAAAAAAAAAAAAAAAAAAAAAGCTCCAACTCACCGGCTCCTGCCAGGCAGGGGGTGATCCCCACGGCTCCCACTGCCCCATGCTGTGTGGGGGGCTCTATCACGAACCTCCAGCACCCCTGAGGCCACTGCAGCAGCCAGTGAGTGGGGGCTTTTTGGGTTTTGGTTTTTTTTTTTTAAGGGCCGGGAGCTGGGGCTAGG